>NW_027524396.1:0-32536 GCF_052094955.1 Ictidomys tridecemlineatus
GGTTGCCAAGCTTCCAAAACACTACGAGTTGCCTGAAATCTCAGCAAACATTTTTTCACCCAATCTTGATGATTCTTTCAGGTAATGATCAGTACACCCAAACCACTTGGCTCACAAAATTTCGTTCTTCTAGGTTAAACCGTTCGTTTGCAGTAACCAGTTTTCATTTTTAGGTTTCACTCTGTTTTCTCTATAGGGATACATGTATTTGGAACTCTAAATCAAACACGGTTTGTGCTAGCTCTTTGAAACTTGACACAATAAAGCAGTTTCAAGTACTATCTCTATGGTTTGTTTCCTGTTGATGTACCCCTAAGCAGAGACTGGCGAAAATCACTTTGATGGAAAGGGTTGCCAAGCTTCCAAAAAACTACGAGTTGCCTGAAATCTCAGCAAACATATGTTCACCCAATCTTGATGATTCCTTCAGGTAATGATCAGTACACCAAAACAACTTGGCTCACCAAATTTCGTTCTTCTAGGTTAAACCGTTCGTTTGCAGTAACCGTTTTCATTTTTAGGTTTCACTCTGTTTTCTCCTATAGAAATACATGTATTTGGAACTCTAAATCAAACACGGTTTGTGCTAGCACTTTGAAACTTGACACAATAAAGCAGTTTCAAGTTCTATCTCTATGGTTTGTTTGCTGTTGATGTAGCCCTAAGCAGAGACTGGCGAAAATCACTTTGATGGAAAGGGGTTGCCAAGATTCCAAAAAACTACGAGTTGCCTGAAATCTCAGCAAACATTTGTTAACCCAATCTTGATGATTCTTTCAGGTAATGATCAGTACACCAAAACCACTTGGCTCACCAAATTTCGTTCTTCTAGGTTAAACCGTTCGTTTGCAGTAACCGTTTTCATTTTTAGGTTTCACTCTGTTTTCTCCTATAGGGATACATGTATTTGGAACTCTAAATCAAACACTGTTTGTGCTAGCTCTTTGAAACTTGACACAATAAAGCAGTTTCAAGTTCTATCTCTATGGTTTGTTTGCTGTTGATGTAGCCCTTAGCAGAGACTGGCGAAAATCACTTTGATGGAAAGGGGTTGCCAAGCTTCCAAAAAACTACGAGTTGCCTGAAATCTCAGCAAACATTTGTTCACCCAATCTTGATGATTCTTTCAGGTAATGATCAGTACACCAAAACCACTTGGCTCACCAAATTTCGTTCTTCTAGGTTAAACCGTTCGTTTGCAGTAACCGTTTTCATTTTTAGGTTTCACTCTGTTTTCTCCTATAGGGATACATGTATTTGGAACTCTAAATCAAACACGGTTTGTGCTAGCTCTTTGAAACTTGACACAATAAAGCAGTTTCAAGTTCTATCTCTATGGTTTGTTTGCTGTTGATGTAGCCCTAAGCAGAGACTGGCGAAAATCACTTTGATGGAAAGGGGTTGCCAAGCTTCCAAAAAACTACGAGTTGCCTGAAATCTCAGCAAACATTTGTTAACCCAATCTTGATGATTCTTTCAGGTAATGATCAGTACACCAAAACCACTTGGCTCACCAAATTTCGTTCTTCTAGGTTAAACCGTTCGTTTGCAGTAACCGTTTTCATTTTTAGGTTTCACTCTGTTTTCTCCTATAGGGATACATGTATTTGGAACTCTAAATCAAACACTGTTTGTGCTAGCTCTTTGAAACTTGACACAATAAAGCAGTTTCAAGTTCTATCTCTATGGTTTGTTTGCTGTTGATGTACCCCTAAGCAAAGACTGGCGAAAATAACTTAGATGGAAAAGGGTTGCCAAGCTTCCAAAAAACTACGAGTTGCCTGAAATCTCAGCAAACATTTGTTCACCCAATCTTGATGATTCTTTCAGGTAATGATCAGTACACCAAAACCACTTGGCTCACCGAATTTCGTTCTTCTAGGTTAAACCGTTCGTTTGCAGTAACCGTTTTCATTTTTAGGTTTCACTCTGTTTTCTCCTATAGGGATACATGTATTTGGAACTCTAAATCAAACACGGTTTGTGCTAGCTCTTTGAAACTTGACACAATAAAGCAGTTTCAAGTTCTATCTCTATGGTTTGTTTGCTGTTGATGTAGCCCTAAGCAGAGAATGGCGAAAATCACTTTGATGGAAAGGGGTTGCCAAGCTTCCAAAAAAACTACGAGTTGCCTGAAATCTCAGCAAACATTTGTTCACCCAATCTTGATGATTCTTTCAGGTAATGATCAGTACACCAAAACCACTTGGCTCACCAAATTTCGTACTTTTAGGTTAAACCGTTCGTTTGCAGTAACCGTTTTCATTTTTAGATTTCACTCTGTTTTCTCCTATAGGGATACATGTATTTGGAACTGTAAATCAAACATGGTTTGTGCTAGCTCTTTGAAACTTGACACAATAAAGCAGTTTCAAGTACTATCTCTATGGTTTGTTTGCTGTTGATGTAGCCCTAAGCAGAGACTGGCGAAAATCACTTTGATGGAAAGGGGTTGCCAAGCTTCCATAAAACTACGAGTTGCCTGAAATCTCAGCAAACATTTGTTCACCCAATCTTGATGATTCTTTCAGGTAATGATCAGTACACCAAAACCACTTGGCTCACCAAATTTCGTTCTTCTAGGTTAAACCGTTCGTTTGCAGTAACCGTTTTCATTTTTAGGTTTCACTCTGTTTTCTCCTATAGGGATACATGTATTTGGAACTCTAAATCAAACACGGTTTGTGCTAGCTCTTTGAAACTTGACACAATAAAGCAGTTTCAAGTTCTATCTCTATGGTTTGTTTGCTGTTGATGTACCCCTAAGCAGAGACTGGCGAAAATAACTTAGATGGAAAGGGGTTGCCAAGCTTCCAAAAAACTACGAGTTGCCTGAAATCTCAGCAAACATTTGTTCACCCAATCTTGATGATTCTTTCAGGTAATGACCAGTACACCAAAACCACTTGGCTCACCAAATTTCGTTCTTCTAGGTTAAACCGTTCGTTTGCAGTAACCGTTTTCATTTTTAGGTTTCACTCTGTTTTCTCCTATAGGGATACATGTATTTGGAACTCTAAATCAAACACGGTTTGTGCTAGCTCTTTGAAACTTGACACATAAAGCAGTTTCAAGTACTATCTCTATGGTTTGTTTGCTGTTGATGTAGCCCTAAGCAGAGACTGGCGAAAATCACTTTGATGGAAAGGGGTTGCCAAGCTTCCAAAAAACTACGAGTTGCCTGAAATCTCAGCAAACATTTGTTCACCCAATCTTGATGATTCTTTCAGGTAATGATCAGTACACCAACACCACTTGGCTCACCCAATTTCGTTCTTCTAGGTTAAACCGTTCGTTTGCAGTAACCGTTTTAATTTTTAGGTTTCACTCTGTTTTCTCCTATAGGGATACATGTATTTGGAACTCTAAATCAAACACGGTTTGTGCTACCTCCTTGAAACTTGACACAATAAAGCAGTTTCAAATTCTATCTCTATGGTTTGTTTGCTGTTGATGTAGCCCTAAGCAGAGACTGGCGAAAATCACTTTGATGGAAAGGGGTTGCCAAGCTTCCAAAAAACTACGAGTTGCCTGAAATCTCAGCAAACATTTGTTCACCCAATCTTGATGATTCTTTCAGGTAATGATCAGTACACCAAAACAACTTGGCTCACCAAATTTCGTTCTTTTAGGTTAAACCGTTCGTTTGCAGTAACCGTTTTCATTTTTAGGTTTCACTCTGTTTTCTCCTATAGGGATACATGTATTTGGAACTCTAAATCAAACACGGTTTGTGCTACCTCTTTGAAACTTGACACAATAAAGCAGTTTCAAGTACTATCTCTATGGTTTGTTTGCTGTTGATGTAGCCCTAAGCAGAGACTGGCGAAAATCACTTTGATGGAAAGGGGTTGCCAAGCTTCCAAAAAACTACGAGTTGCCTGAAATCTCAGCAAACATTTGTTCACCCAATCTTGATGATTTTTTCAGGTAATGATCAGTACACCAAAACAACTTGGCTCACCAAATTTCGTTCTTCTAGGTTAAACTGTTCGTTTGCAGTAACCGTTTTCATTTTTAGGTTTCACTCTGTTTTCTCCTATAGAAATACATGTATTTGGAACTCTAAATCAAACACGGTTTGTGCTAGCACTTTGAAACTTGACACAATAAAGCAGTTTCAAGTTCTATCTCTATGGTTTGTTTGCTGTTGATGTAGCCCTAAGCAGAGACTGGAGAAAATCACTTTGATGCAAAGGGGTTGCCAAGCTTCCAAAAATCTACGAGTTGCCTGAAATCACAGCAAACATTTTTTCACCAAATCTTGATGATTCTTTCAGGTAATGCTCAGTACACCAAAACCACTTGGCTCACCAAATTTCGTTCTTTTAGGTTAAACCGTTCGTTTGCAGTAAACGTTTTCATTTTTAGGTTTCACTCTGTTTTCTCCTATAGGGATACATGTATTTGGAACTCTAAATCAAACACGGTTTGTGCTAGCTCTTTGAAACTTGACACAATAAAGCAGTTTCAAGTTCTATCACTATAATTTGTTTGCTGTTGATGTAGCCCTAAGCCAAGACTGGCGAAAATCACTTAGATGGAAAGGGGTTGCCAAGCTTCCAAAACACTACGAGTTGCCTGAAATCTCAGCAAACATTTGTTCACCCAATCTTGATGATTCTTTCAGGTAATGATCAGTACACCAAAACCACTTGGCTCACAAAATTTCGTTCTTCTAGGTTAAACCGTTCGTTTGCAGTAACCGTTTTCATTTTTAGGTTTCACTCTGTTTTCTCCTATAGGGATACATGTATTTGGAACTCTAAATCAAACACGGTTTGTGCTAGCTCTTTGAAACTTGACACAATAAAGCAGTTTGAAGTACTATCTCTATGGTTTGTTTCCTGTTGATGTACCCCTAAGCAGAGACTGGCGAAAATCACTTTGATGGAAAGGGGTTGCCAAGCTTCCAAAAAACTACGAGTTGCCTGAAATCTCAGCAAACATATGTTCACCCAATCTTGATGATTCTTTCAGGTAATGATCAGTACACCAAAACCACTTGGCTCACCAAATTTCGTTCTTCTAGGTTAAACCGTTCGTTTGCACTAACCGTTTTCATTTTTAGGTTTCACTCTGTTTTCTCCTATAGGGATACATGTATTTGGAACTCTAAATCAAACACGGTTTGTGCTAGCTCTTTGAAACTTGACACAATAAAGCAGTTTCAAGTTCTATCTCTATGGTTTGTTTGCTGTTGATGTACCCCTAAGCAGAGACTGGCGAAAATCACTTTGATGGAAAGGGGTTGCAAGCTTCCAAAAAACTACGAGTTGCCTGAAATCTCAGCAAACATTTGTTCACCCAATCTTGATGATTCTTTCAGGTAATGATCAGTACACCAAAACCACTTGGCTCACCAAATTTCGTTCTTCTAGGTTAAACCGTTCGTTTGCAGTAACCGTTTTCATTTTTAGGTTGCACTCTGTTTTCTAATATAGGGATACATGTATTTGGAACTCTAAATCAAACACGGTTTGTGCTAGCTCTTTGAAACTTGACAATAAAGCAGTTTCAAGTTCTATCTCTATGGTTTGTTTGCTGTTGATGTAGCCCTAAGCAGAGACTGGCGAAAATCCCTTGGATAGAAAGGGGATGCCAAGCTTCCAAAAACTAGGAGTTGCCAGAAATCTCAGCAAACATTTTTGCACCCAATCTTGATGATTCTTTCAGGTAATGATCAGTACACCAAACCCACTTGGCTCACCAAATTTCGTTCTTCTAGGTTAAACCGTTCGTTTGCAGTAACCGTTTTCATTTTTAGGTTTCACTCTTGTTTTCTCCTATAGGGATACATGTATTTGGAACTCTAAATCAAACACGGTTTGTGCAAGCTCTTTGAAACTTGACACAATAAAGCAGTTTCAAGTTCTATCTCTATGGTTTGTTTGCTGTTGATGTACCCCTAAGCAGAGACTGGCGAACATCACTTTGATGGAAAGGGGTTGCCAAGCTTCCAAAAAACTACGAGTTGCCTGAAATCTGAGCAAACATTTTTTCACCCAATCTTGATGATTCTTTCATGTAATGATCAGTACACCAAAGCCACTTGGCTCACCAAATTTCGTTCTTCTAGGTTAAACCGTTCGTTTGCAGTAACCGTTTTCATTTTTAGGTTGCACTCTGTTTTCTCCTATAGGGATACATGTATTTGGAACTCTAAATCAAACACGGTTTGTGCTAGCTCTTTGAAACTTGACACAATAAAGCAGTTTCAAGTTCTATCTCTATGGTTTGTTTGCTGTTGATGTAGCCCTAAGCAGAGACTGGCGAAAATCACTTTGATAGAAAGGGGTTGCCAAGCTTCCAAAAAACTACGAGTTGCCTGAAATCTCAGCACACATTTGTTCACCCAATCTTGATGATTCTTTCAGGTAATGATCAGTACACCAAAACCACTTGGCTCACCAAATTTCGTTCTTCTAGGTTAAACCGTTCGTTTGCAGTAACCGTTTTCATTTTTAGGTTTCACTCTGTTTTCTCCTATAAGGATACATGTATTTGGAACTCTAAATCAAACACGGTTTGTGCTAGCTCTTTGAAACTTGACACAATAAAGCAGTTTCAAGTTCTATCTCTATGGTTTGTTTGCTGTTGATGTACCGCTAAGCAGAGACTGGCGCAAATCACTTTGAGGGAAAGGGGTTGCCAAGCTTCCAAAAAACTACGAGTTGCCTGAAATCTCAGCAAACATTTTTTTCACCCAATCTTGATGATTCTTTCAGGTAATGATCAGTACACCAAAACCACTTGGCTCACCAAATTTCGTTCTTCTAGGTTAAACAGTTCGTTTGCAGTAACCGTTTTCATTTTTAGGTTTCACTCTGTTTACTCATATAGGGATACATGTATTTGGAACTCTAAATCAAACACGGTTTGTGCTAGCTCTTTTAAACTTGACACAATAAAGCAGTTTCAAGTTCTATCTCTATGGTTTGTTTGCTGTTGATGTAGCCCTAAGCAGAGACTGGCGAAAATCACTTTACTGGAAAGGGGTTGCCAAGCTTCCAAAAAACTACGAGTCACCTGAAATCTCAGCAAACATTTGTTCACCCAATCTTGATGATTCTTTCAGGTAATGATCAGTACACCAAAACCACTTGGCTCACCGAATTTCGTTCTTCTAGGTTAAACCGTTCGTTTGCAGTAACCGTTTTCATTTTTAGGTTTCACTCTGTTTTCTCCTATAGGGATACATGTATTTGGAACTCTAAATCAAACACGGTTTGTGCTAGCTCTTTTAAACTTGACACAATAAAGCAGTTTCAAGTACTATCTCTATGGTTTGTTCGCTGTTGATGTAGCCCTAAGCAGAGACTGGCGAAAATCACTTTGATGGAAAGGGGTTGCCAAGCTTCCAAAAAACTACGAGTTGCCTGAAATCTCAGCAAACATTTTTTCACCCAATCTTGATTATTCTTTCAGGTAATGATCAGTACACCAAAACCACTTGGCTCACCAAATTTCGTTCTTCTAGGTTAAACCGTTCGTTTGCAGTAACCGTTTTCATTTTTAGGTTTCACTCTGTTTTCTCCTATAGGGATACATATATTTGGAAGTCTAAATCAAACACGGTTTGTGCTAGCTCTTTGAAACTTGACACAATATAGGAGTTTCAAGTTCTATCTCTATGGTTTGTTTGCTGTTGATGTAGCCCTAAGCAGAGACTGGCGAGAATCACTTTCATGGAAAGGGGTTGCCAAGCTTCCAAAAAACTACGAGTTGCCTGAAATCTCAGCAAACATTAGTTCACCCAATCTTGATGATTCTTTCAGGTAATGATCAGTACACCAAAACCACTTGGCTCACCAAATTTCGTTCTTCTAGGTTAAACCGTTCGTTTGCATAACCGTTTTCATTTTTAGGTTTCACTCTGTTTTCTCCTATAGGGATACATGTATTTGGAACTCTAAATCAAACACGGTTTGTGCTAGCTCTTTGAAACTTGACACAATAAAGCAGTTTCAAGTTCTATCTCTATGGTTTGTTTGCTGTTTATGTAGCCCTAAGCAGAGAGTGGCGAAAATCACATTGATGGAAATGGGTTGCCAAGCGTCCAAAAAACTACGAGTTGCCAGAAATCTCAGCAAACATTTGTTCACCCAATCTTGATGATTCTTTCAGGTAATGATCAGTACACCAAAACCACTTGGCTCACCAAATTTCGTTCTTCTAGGTTAAACCGTTCGTTTGCAGTAACCGTTTTCATTTTTAGGTTTCACTCTGTTTTCTCCTATAGGGATACATGTATTTGGAACTTTAAATCAAACACGGTTTGTGCTATGTCTTTGAAACTTGACACAATAAAGCAGTTTCAAGTACTATCTCTATGGTTTGTTTGCTGTTGATGTAGCCCTAAGCAGAGACTGGCGAAAATCACTTTGATGGAAAGGGGTTGCCAAGCTTCCAAAAAACTACGAGTTGCCTGAAATCTCAGCAAACATTTGTTCACCCAATCTTGATGATTCTTTCAGGTAATGATCAGTACACCAAAACCACTTGGCTCACCAAATTTCGTTCTTCTAGGTTAAACCGTTCGTTTGCAGTAACCGTTTTCATTTTTAGGTTTCACTCTGTTTTCTCTTATAGGGATACATGTATTTGGAACTCTAAATCAAACACGGTTTGTGCTAGCTCTTTTAAACTTGACACAATAAAGCAGTTTCAAGTACTATCTCTATGGTTTGTTTGCTGTTGATATAGCCCTAAGCAGAGACTGGCGAAAATCACTTTGATGGAAAGGGGTTGCCAAGCTTCCAAAAAACTACGAGTTGCCTGAAATCTCAGCAAACATTTGTTCACCCAATCTTGATGATTCTTTCAGGTAATGATCAGTACACCAAAACCACTTGGCTCACCAAATTTCGTTCTTCTAGGTTAAACCGTTCGTTTGCAGTAACCGTTTTCATTTTTAGGTTTCACTCTGTTTTCTCTTATAGGGATACATGTATTTGGAACTCTAAATCAAACACGGTTTGTGCTAGCTCTTTTAAACTTGACACAATAAAGCAGTTTCAAGTACTATCTCTATGGTTTGTTTGCTGTTGATGTGGCCCTAAGCAGAGACTGGCGAAAATCACTTTGATGGAAAGGGGTTGCCAAGCTTCCAAAAAACTACGAGTTGCCTGAAATCTCAGCAAACATTTGTTCACCCAATCTTGATGATTCTTTCAGGTAATTATCAGTACACCAAAACCACTTGGCTCACCAAATTTCGTTCTTCTAGGTTAAACCGTTCGTTTGCAGTAACCGTTTTCATTTTTAGGTTTCACTCTGTTTTCTCCTATAGGGATACATGTATTTGGAACTCTAAATCAAACACGGTTTGTGCTAGCTCTTTGAAACTTGACACAATAAAGCAGTTTCAAGTACTATCTCTATGGTTTGTTTTCTGTTGATGTAGCCCTAAGCAGAGACTGGCGAAAATCACTTTGATGGAAAGGGGTTGCCAAGCTTCCAAAAAACTACGAGTTGCCTGAAATATCAGCAAACATTTGTTCACCCAATCTTGATGATTCTTTAAGTTAATGATCAGTACACCAAAACCACTTGGCTCATCAAATTTCGTTCTTCTATGTTAAACCGTTCGTTTGCAGTAACCGTTTTCATTTTTAGGTTTCACTCTGTTTTCTCCTATAGGGATACATGTATTTGGAACTCTAAATCAAACACGGTTTCTGCTAGCTCTTTGAAACTTGACACAATAAAGCAGTTTCAAGAACTATCTCTATGGTTTGTTTCCTGTTGATGTAGCCCTAAGCAGAGACTGGCGAAAATCACTTTGATGGAAAGGGGTTGCCAAGCTTCCAGAAAACTACGAGTTGCCTGAAATCTCAGCAAACATTTGTTCACCCAATCTTGATGATTCTTTCAGGTAATGATCAGTACACCAAAATTACTTGGCTCACCAAATTTCGTTCTTCTAGGTTAAACCATTCATTTGCAGTAACCGTTTTCATTTTTAGGTTTCACTCTGTTTTCTCCTATAGGGATACATGTATTTGGAACTCTAAATCAAACACGGTTTGCGCTAGCTCTTTGAAACTTGACACAATAAAGCAGTTTCAAGTTCTATCTCTATGGTTTGTTTGCTGTTGATGTAGCCCTAAGCAGAGACTGGCGAAAATCACTTTGATGGAAAAGGGTTGCCAAGCTTCCAAAAAACTACGAGTTGCCTGAAATCTCAGCAAACATTTGTTCACCCAATCTTGATGATTCTTTCAGGTAATGATCAGTACACCAAAACCACTTGGCTCACCAAATTTCGTTCTTCTAGGTTAAACCGTTCGTTTGCAGTAACCGTTTTCATTTTTAGGTTTCACTCTGTTTTCTCCTATAGGGATACATGTATTTGGAACTTTAAATCAAACACGGTTTGTGCTAGGTCTTTGAAACTTGACACAATAAAGCAGTTTCAAGTACTATCTCTATGGTTTGTTTGCTGTTGATGTAGCCCTAAGCAGAGACTGGCGAAAATCACTTTGATGGAAAGCGGTTGCCAAGCTTCCAAAAAACTACGAGTTGCCTGAAATCTCAGCAAACATTTGTTCACCCAATCTTGATGATTCTTTCAGGTAATGATCAGTACACCAAAACCACTTGGCTCACCAAATTTCGTTCTTCTAGGTTAAACCGTTCGTTTGCAGTAACCGTTTTCATTTTAGGTTTCACTCTGTTTTCTTTTTTAGGGATACATGTATTTGGAACTCTAAATCAAACACGGTTTGTGCTAGCTCTTTTAAACTTGACACAATAAAGCAGTTTCAAGTACTATCTCTATGGTTTGTTTTCTGTTGATGTAGCCCTAAGCAGAGACTGGCGAAAATCACTTTGATGGAAAGGGGTTGCCAAGCTTCCAAAAAACTACGAGTTGCCTGAAATATCAGCAAACATTTGTTCACCCAATCTTGATGATTCTTTAAGGTAATGATCAGTACACCAAAACCACTTGGCTCATCAAATTTCGTTCTTCTAGGTTAAACCGTTCGTTTGCAGTAACCGTTTTCATTTTTAGGTTTCACTCTGTTTTCTCCTATAGGGATACATGTATTTGGAACTCTAAATCAAACACGGTTTCTGCTAGCTCTTTGAAACTTGACACAATAAAGCAGTTTCAAGTACTATCTCTATGGTTTGTTTCCTGTTGATGTACCCCTAAGCAGAGACTGGCGAAAATCACTTTGATGGAAAGGGGTTGCCAAGCTTCCAGAAAACTACGAGTTGCCTGAAATCTCAGCAAACATTTGTTCACCCAATCTTGATGATTCTTTCAGGTAATGATCAGTACACCAAAATTACTTGGCTCACCAAATTTCGTTCTTCTAGGTTAAACCATTCATTTGCAGTAACCGTTTTCATTTTTAGGTTTCACTCTGTTTTCTCCTATAGGGATACATGTATTTCGAACTCTAAATCAAACACGGTTTGTGCTAGCTCTTTGAAACTTGACACAATAAAGCAGTTTCAAGTACTATCTCTATGGTTTGTTTGATGATGATGTAGCACTAAGCAGAGACTGGCGAAAATCACTTTGATGGAAAGGGGTTGCCAAGCTTCCAAAAAACTACGAGTTGCCTGAAATCTCAGCAAACATTTGTTCACCCAATCTTGATGATTCTTTCAGGTAATGATCAGTACACCAAAACCACTTGGCTCACCAAATTTCGTTCTTCTAGGTTAAACCGTTCGTTTGCAGTAACCGTTTTCATTTTTAGGTTTCACTCTGTTTTCTCCTATAGGGATACATGTATTTGGAACTTTAAATCAAACACGGTTTGTGCTATGTCTTTGAAACTTGACACAATAAAGCAGTTTCAAGTACTATCTCTATGGTTTGTTTGCTGTTGATGTAGCCCTAAGCAGAGACTGGCGAAAATCACTTTGATGGAAAGGGGTTGCCAAGCTTCCAAAAAACTACGAGTTGCCTGAAATCTCAGCAAACATTTGTTCACCCAATCTTGATGATTCTTTCAGGTAATGATCAGTACACCAAAACCACTTGGCTCACCAAATTTCGTTCTTCTAGGTTAAACCGTTCGTTTGCAGTAACCGTTTTCATTTTTAGGTTTCACTCTGTTTTCTCTTATAGGGATACATGTATTTGGAACTCTAAATCAAACACGGTTTGTGCTAGCTCTTTGAAACTTGACACAATAAAGCAGTTTCAAGTACTATCTCTATGGTTTGTTTCCTGTTGATGTACCCCTATGCAGAGACTGGCGAAAATCACTTTGATGGAAAGGGGTTGCCAAGCTTCCAGAAAACTACGAGTTGCCTGAAATCTCAGCAAACATTTGTTCACCCAATCTTGATGATTCTTTCAGGTAATGATCAGTACACCAAAATTACTTGGCTCACCAAATTTCGTTCTTCTAGGTTAAACTGTTCGTTTGCAGTAACCGTTTTCATTTTTAGGTTTCACTCTGTTTTCTCCTATAGGGATACATGTATTTGGAACTCTAAATCAAACACGGTTTGTGCTAGCTCTTTGAAACTTGACACAATAAAGCAGTTTCAAGTTCTATCTCTATGGTTTGTTTGCTGTTGATGTAGCCCTAAGCAGAGACTGGCGAAAATCACTTTGATGGAAAGGGGTTGCCAAGCTTCCAAAAAAGTACGAGTTGCCTGAAATCTCAGCAAAGATTTTTTCACTCAATCTTGATGATTCTTTCAGGTAATGATCAGTACACCAAAACCACTTGGCTCACCAAATTTCGTTCTTCTAGGTTAAACCGTTCGTTTGCAGTAACCGTTTTCATTTTTAGGTTTCACTCTGTTTTCTCCTATAGGGATACATGTATTTGGAACTCTAAATCAAACACGGTTTGTGCTAGCTCTTTGAAACTTGACACAATAAAGCAGTTTCAAGTACTATCTCTGTGGTTTGTTTGCTGTTGATGTAGCCCTAAGCAGAGACTGGCGAAAATCACTTTGATGGAAAGGGGTTGCCAAGCTTCCAAAAAACTACGAGTTGCCTGAAATCTCAGCAAACATTTGTTCACCCAATCTTGATGATTCTTTCAGGTAATGATCAGTACACCAAAACCACTTGGCTCACCAAATTTCGTTCTTCTAGGTTAAACCGTTCGTTTGCAGTAACCGTTTTCATTTTTAGGTTTCAATCTGTTTTCTCCTATAGGGATACATGTATTTGGAACTCTAAATCAAACACGGTTTGTGCTAGCTCTTTGAAACTTGACACAATAAAGCAGTTTCAAGTTCTATCTCTATGGTTTGTTTGCTGTTGATGTAGCCCTAAGCAGAGACTGGCGAAAATCACTTTGATGGAAAGGGGTTGCCAAGCTTCCAAAAAACTACGAGTTGCCTGAAATCTCAGCAAACATTTGTTCACCCAATCTTGATGATTCTTTCAGGTAATGATCAGTACACCAAAACCACTTGGCTCACCAAATTTCGTTCTTCTAGGTTAAACCGTTCGTTTGCAGTAACCGTTTTCATTTTTAGGTTTCACTCTGTTTTCTCCTCTAGGGATACATGTATTTGGAACTCTAAATCAAACACGGTTTGTGCTAGCTCTTTGAAACTTGACACAATAAAGCAGTTTCAAGTTCTATCTCTATGGTTTGTTTGCTGTTGATGTACCCCTAAGCAGAGACTGGCGCAAATCACTTTGATGGAAAGGGGTTGCCAAGCTTCCAAAAAACTACGAGTTGCCTGAAATCTCAGCAAACATTTGTTCACCCAATCTTGATGATTCTTTCAGGTAATGATCAGTACACCAAAACCACTTGGCTCACCAAATTTCGTTCTTCTAGGTTAAACCGTTCGTTTGCAGTAACCGTTTTCATTTTTAGGTTTCACTCTGTTTTCTCCTATAGGGATACATGTATTTGGAACTCTAAATCAAACACGGTTTGTGCTAGCTCTTTGAAACTTGACACAATAAAGCAGTTTCAAGTACTATCTCTATGGTTTGTTTCCTGTTGATGTACCCCTAAGCAGAGACTGGCGCAAATCACTTTGATGGAAAGGGGTTGCCAAGCTTCCAAAAAACTACGAGTTGCCTGAAATCTCAGCAAACATTTGTTCACCCAATCTTGATGATTCTTTCAGGTAATGATCAGTACACCAAAACCACTTGGCTCACCAAATTTCGTTCTTCTAGGTTAAACCGTTCGTTTGCAGTAACCGTTTTCATTTTTAGGTTTCACTCTGTTTTCTCCTATACGGATACATGTATTTGGAACTCTAAATCAAACACGGTTTGTGCTAGCTCTTTGAAACTTGACACAATAAAGCAGTTTCAAGTTCTATCTCTATGGTTTGTTTGCTGTTGATGTAGCCCTAAGCAGAGACTGGCGAAAATCACTTTGATGGAAAGGGGTTGCCAAGCTTCCAAAAAACTACGGGTTGCCTGAAATCTCAGCAAACATTTGTTCACCAAATCTTGATGATTCTTTCAGGTAATGATCAGTACACCAAAACCACTTGGCTCACCAAATTTCGTTCTTCTAGGTTAAACCGTTCGTTTGCAGTAACCGTTTTCATTTTTAGGTTTCACTCTGTTTTCTCCTATAGGGATACATGTATTTGGAACTCTAAATCAAACACGGTTTGTGCTAGCTCTTTGAAACTTGACACAATAAAGCAGTTTCAAGTTCTATCTCTATGGTTTGTTTGCTGTTGATGTACCCCTAAGCAGAGACTGGCGCAAATCACTTTGATGGAAAGGGGTTGCCAAGCTTCCAAAAAACTACGAGTTGCCTGAAATCTCAGCAAACATTTGTTCACCCAATCTTGATGATTCTTTCAGGTAATGATCAGTACACCAAAACCACTTGGCTCACCAAATTTCGTTCTTCTAGGTTAAACCGTTCGCTTGCAGTAACCATTTTCATTTTTAGGTTTCACTCTGTTTTCTCCTATAGGGATACATGTATTTGGACCTCTAAATCAAACACGGTTTGTGCTAGCTCTTTGAAACTTGACACAATAAAGCAGTTTCAAGTACTATCTCTATGGTTTGTTTGCTGATGATGTAGCCCTAAGCAGAGACTGGCGAAAATCACTTTGATGGAAAGGGGTTGCCAACCTTCCAAAAAACTAAGAGTTGCCTGAAATCTCAGCAAACATTTGTTCCCCCAATCTTGATGATTATTTCAGGTAATGATCAGTACACGAAAACCACTTGGCTCACCAAATTTCGTTCTTCTAGGTTAAACCGTTCGTTTGCAGTAACCGTTTTCATTTTTAGGTTTCACTCTGTTTTCTCCTATAGGGATACATGTATTTGGAACTCTAAATCAAACACGGTTTGTGCTAGCTCTTTGAAACTTGACAAAATAAAGCAGTTTCAAGTACTATCTCTATGGTTTGTTTGCTGTTGATGTAGCCCTAAGCAGAGACTGGCGAAAATCACTTTGATGGATAGGGGTTGCCAAGCTTCCAAAAAACTACTAGTTGCCTGAAATCTCAGCAAACATTTTTTCACCATATCTTGATGATTCTTTCAGGTAATGATCAGTACACCAAAACCACTTGGCTCACCAAATTTCGTTCTTCTAGGTTAAACCGTTCGTTTGCAGTAACCGTTTTCATTTTTAGGTTTCACTCTGTTTTCTCCTATAGGGATACATGTATTTGGAACTCTAAATCAAACACGGTTTGTGCTAGCTCTTTGAAACTTGACACAATAAAGCAGTTTCAAGTACTATCTCTATGGTTCGTTTGCTGTTGATGTAGCCCTAAGCAGAGACTGGCGAAAATCACTTTGATGGGAAAGGGTTTGCCAAGCTTCCAAAAAACTACGAGTTGCCTGAAATCTCAGCAAACATTTGTTCACCCAATCTTGATGATTCATTCAGGTAATGATCAGTACACCAAAACCACTTGGCTCACCAAATTTCGTTCTTCTAGGTTAAACCGTTCGTTTGCAGTAACCGTTTTCATTTTTAGGTTTCACTCTGTTTTCTCCTATAGGGATACATGTATTTGGAACTCTAAATCAAACACGGTTTGTGCTAGCTCTTTGAAACTTGACACAATAAAGCAGTTTCAAGTACTATCTCTATGGTTCGTTTGCTGTTGATGTAGCCCTAAGCAGAGACTGGCGAAAATCACTTTGATGGAAAGGGTTTGCCAAGCTTCCAAAAAACTACGAGTTGCCTGAAATCTCAGCAAACATTTGTTCACCCAATCTTGATGATTCTTTCAGGTAATGATCAGTACACCAAAACCACTTGGCTCACCAAATTTCGTTCTTCTAGGTTAAACCGTTCGTTTGCAGTAACCGTTTTCATTTTTAGGTTTCACTCTGTTTTCTCCTATAGGGATACATGTATTTGGAACTCTAAATCAAACACGGTTTGTGCTAGCTCTTTGAAACTTGACACAATAAAGCAGTTTCAAGTTCTCTCTCTATGGTTTGTTTGCTGTTGATGTAGCCCTAAGCAGAGACTGGCGAAAATCACTTTGATGGAAAGGGGTTGCCAAGCTTCCAAAAAACTACGAGTTGCCTGAAATCTCAGCAAACATTTGTTCACCCAATCTTGATGATTCTTTCAGGTAATGATCAGTACACCAAAACCACTTGGCTCACCAAATTTCGTTCTTCTAGGTTAAACCGTTCGTTTGCAGTAACCGTTTTCATTTTTAGGTTTCACTCTGTTTTCTCCTATAGGGATACATGTATTTGGAACTGTAAATCAAACACGGTTTGTGCTAGCTCTTTGAAACTTGACACAATAAAGCAGTTTCAAGTTCTATCTCTATGGTTTGTTTGCTGTTGATGTAGCCCTAAGCAGAGACTGGCGAAAATCACTTTGATGGAAAGGGGTTGCCAAGATTCCAAAAAACTACGAGTTGCCTGAAATCTCAGCAAACTTTTGTTCACCCAATCTTGATGATTCTTTCAGGTAATGATCAGTACACCAAAACCACTTGGCTCAACAAATTTCGTTCTTCTAGATTAAACCGTTCGTTTGCAGTAACCGTTTTCATTTTTAGGTTTCACTCTGTTTTCTCCTATAGGGATACATGTATTTGGAACTCTAAATCAAACACGGTTTGTGCGAGCTCTTTGAAACTTGACACAATAAAGCAGTTTCAAGTACTATCACTATGGTTCGTTTGCTGTTGATGTAGCCATAAGCAGAGACTGGCGAAAATCACTTTGATGGAAAGGGGTTGCCAAGCTTCCAAAAAACTACGAGTTGTCTGAAATCTCAGCAAACATTTGTTCACCCAATCTTGATGATTCTTTCAGGTAATGATCAGTACACCAAAACCACTTGGCTCACCAAATTTCGTTCTTCTAGGTAAAACCGTTCGTTTGCAGTAAACGTTTTCATTTTTAGGTTTCACTCTGTTTTCTCCTATAGGGATACATGTATTTGGAACTCTAAATCAAACACGGTTTGTGCTAGCTCTTTGAAACTTGACACAATAAAGCAGTTTCAAGTTCTATCTCTATGGTTTGTTTGCTGTTGATGTAGCCCTAAGCAGAGACTGGCGAAAATCACTTTGATGGAAAGGGGTTGCCAAGCTTCCAAAAAACTACGAGTTGCCTGAAATCTCAGCAAACTTTTGTTCACCCAATCTTGATGATTCTTTCAGGTAATGATCAGTACACCAAAACAACTTGGCTCACCAAATTTCGTTCTTCTAGGTTAAACCGTTCGTTTGCAGTAACCGTTTTCATTTTTAGGTTTCACTCTGTTTTCTCCTATAGGGATACATGTATTTGGAACTCTAAATCAAACACGGTTTGTGCGAGCTCTTTGAAACTTGACAAAATAAAGCAGTTTCAAGTACTATCTCTATGGTTCGTTTGCTGTTGATGTAGCCCTAAGCAGAGACTGGCGAAAATCACTTTGATGGAAAGGGGTTGCCAAGCTTCCAAAAAACTACGAGTTGCCTGAAATCTCAGCAAACATTTGTTCACCCAATCTTGATGATTCTTTCAGGTAATGATCAGTACACCAAAACCACTTGGCTCACCAAATTTCGTTCTTCTAGTTTAAATCGTTCGTTTGCAGTAACCGTTTTCATTTTTAGGTTTCACTCTGTTTTCTCCTATAGGGATACATGTATTTGGAACTCTAAATGAAACACGGTTTGTGCTAGCTCCTTGATACTTGACACAATAAAGCAGTTTCAAGTTCTATTTCTATGGTTTGTTTGCTGTTGATGTAGCCCTAAGCAGAGACTGGCGAAAATCACTTTGATGGAAAGGGGTTGCCAAGCTTCCAAAAAACTACGAGTTGCCTGAAATCTCAGCAAACATTTTTTCACCCAATCTTGAGGATTCTTTCAGGTAATGATCAGTACACCAAAACCACTTGGCTCACCAAATTTCGTTCTTCTAGTTTAAACCGTTCGTTTGCAGTAGCCGTTTTCTTTTTTAGGTTTCACTTTGTTTTCTCCTATAGGGATACATGTATTTGGAACTCTAAATCAAACACGGTTTGTGCTAGCTCTTTGAAACTTGACACAATAAAGCAGTTTGAAGTACTATCTCTATGGTTTATTTGCAGTTGTGTAGCCCAAAGCATAATCTGGCGAAAATCACTTTGATGGAAAGGGGTTGCCAAGATTCCAAAAAACTACGAGTTGCCTGAAGTCTCAGCAAACATTTTTTCACCCAATCTTGATGATTCTTTCAGGTAATGATCAGTACACCAAAACCACTTGGCTCACCAAATTTCGTACTTCTAGGTTAAACCCTTCGTTTGCAGTAACCGTTTTCATTTTTAGGTTTCACTTTGTTTTCTCCTATAGGGATACATGTATTTGGACCTCTAAAACAAACACGGTTTGTGCTAGCTCTTTGACACTTGACACAATAAAGCAGTTTCAAGTTCTATCTCTATGGTTTCTTTGCTGTTGATGTACCCCTAAGCAGAGACTGGCGAAAATCACTTTGATGGAAAGGGGTTGCCAAGCTTCCAAAAAACTACGAGATGCCTGAAATCTCAGCAAACATTTTTTCACCATATCTTGATGATCCTTTCAGGTAATGATCAGTACACCAAAACCACTTGGCTCACCAAATTTCGTTCTTCTAGGTTAAACCGTTCGTTTGCAGTAACCGTTTTCATTTTTAGGTTTCACTCTGTTTTCTCCTATAGGGATACATGTATTTGGAACTCTAAATCAAACACGGTTTGTGCTAGCTCTTTGAAACTTGACACAATAAAGCAGTTTCAAGTACTATCTCTATGGTTCGTTTGCTGTTGATGTATCCCTAAGCAGAGACTGGCGAAAATCACTTTGATGGAAAGGGGTTGCCAAGCTTCCAAAAAACTACGAGTTGCCTGAAATCTCAGCAAACATTTGTTCACCCAATCTTGATGATTCTTTCAGGTAATGATCAGTACACCAAAACCACTTGGCTCACCAAATTTCGTTCTTCTAGGTTAAACCGTTCGTTTGCAGTAACCGTTTTCATTTTTAGGTTTCACTCTGTTTTCTCCTATAGGGATACATGTATTTGGAACTCTAAATGAAACACGGTTTGTGCTAGCTCCTTGATACTTGACACAATAAAACAGTTTCAAGTTGTATTTCTATGGTTTGTTTGCTGTTGATGTAGCCCTAAGCAGAGACTGGCGAAAATCACTTTAATGGAAAGGGGTTGCCAAGCTTCCAAAAAACTACGAGTTGCCTGAAATCTCAGCAAACATTTTTTCACCCAATCTTGAGGATTCTTTCAGGTAATGATCAGTACACCAAAACCACTTGGCTCACCAAATTTCGTTCTTCTAGTTTAAACCGTTCGTTTGCAGTAGCCGTTTTCTTTTTTAGGTTTCACTTTGTTTTCTCCTATAGGGATAAATGTATTTGGAACTCTAAATCAAACACGGTTTGTGCTAGCTCTTTGAAACTTGACACAATAAAGCAGTTTGAAGTACTATCTCTATGGTTTATTTGCAGTTGTTGTAGCCCTAAGCATAGTCTGGCGAAAATCACTTTGATGGAAAGGGGTTGCCAAGATTCCAAAAAACTACGAGTTGCCTGAAATCTCAGCAAACATTTGTTCACCCAATCTTGATGATTCTTTCAGGTAATGATCAGTACACCAAAACCACTTGGCTCACCAAATTTCGTACTTCTAGGTTAAACCCTTCGTTTGCAGTAACCGTTTTCATTTTTAGGTTTCACTCTGTTTTCTCCTATAGGGATACATGTATTTGGAACTCTAAATCAAACACGGTTTGTGCTAGCTCTTTGAAACTTGACAAAATAAAGCAGTTTCAAGTTCTATCTCTATGGTTTGTTTGCTGTTGATGTAGCCCTAAGCAGAGACTGGCGAAAGTCACTTTAATGGAAAGGGGTTGCCAAGCTTCCAAAAAACTACGAGTTGCCTGAAATCTCAGCAAACATTTTTTCACCATATCTTGATGATTCTTTCAGGTAATGATCAGTACACCAAAACCACTTGGCTCACCAAATTTCGTTCTTCTAGGTTAAACCGTTCATTTGCAGTAACCGTTTTCATTTTTAGGTTTCACTCTGTTTTCTCCTATAGGGATACATGTATTTGGAACTCTAAATCAAACACGGTTTGTGCTAGCTCCTTGAAACTTGACACAATAAACCAGTTTCAAGTTCTATCTCTATGATTTGTTTGCTGTTGATGTAGCCCTAATCAGAGACTGGCGAAAATCATTTTGATGGAAAGGGGTTGCCAAGCTTCCAAAAAACTACGAGTTGCCTGAAATCTCAGCAAACATTTTTTCACCCAATCTTGATGATTCTTTCAGGTAATGATCAGTACACCAAAACCACTTGGCTCACCAAATTTCGTTCTTCTAGGTTGAACCGTTCGTTTGCAGTAACCGTTTTAATTTTTAGGTTTCACTCTGTTTTCTCCTATAGGGATACATGTATTTGGAACTGTAAATAAAACACGGTTTGTGCTAGCTCCTTGAAACTTGACACAATAAAGCAGTTTCAAGTTCTATCTCTATGATTTGTTTGCTGTTGATGTAGCCCTAAGCAGAGACTGGCGAAAATCACTTTGATGGAAAGGGGTTGCCAAGCTTCCAAAAAACTACGAGTTGCCTGAAATCTCAGCAAACATTTTTTCACCATATCTTGATGATTCTTTCAGGTAATTATCAGTACACCAACACCACTTGGCTCACCAAATTTCGTACTTCTAGGTTAAACCGTTCGTTTGCAGTAACCGTTTTCATTTTTAGGTTTCACTCTGTTTTCTCCTATAGGGATACATGTATTTGGAACTCTAAATAAAACACGGTTTGTGCTAGCTCTTTGAAACTTGACATAATAAAGCAGTTTCAAGTACTATCTCTATGGTTTGTTTGCTGTTGATGTAGCCCTAAGCAGAGACTGGCGAAAATCACTTTGATGGAAAGGGGTTGCCAAGCTTCCAAAAAACTACGAGTTGCCTGAAATCTCAGCAAACATTTTTTCACCCAATCTTGATGATTCTTTCAGGTAATGATCAGTACACCAAAACCACTTGGCTCACCAAATTTCGTACTTCTAAGTTAAAACGTTCGTTTGCAGTAACCGTTTTCATTTTTAGGTTTCACTCTATTTTCTCCTATAGGGATACATGTATTTGGAACTCTAAATCAAACACGGTTTGTGCTAGCTCTTTGAAATTTGGCAGAATAAAGCAGTTTCAAGTACTATCTCTATGGTTTGTTTGCTGTTGATGTAGCCCTAAGCAGAGACTGGCGAAAATCACTTTGATCGAAAGGGGTTGCCAAGCTTCCAAAAAACTACGAGTTGCCTGAAATCTCAGCAAACATTTTTTCACCCAATCTTGATGATTCTTTCAGGTAATGATCAGTACACCAAAACCACTTGGCTCACCAAATTTCGTTCTTCTAGGTTGAACCGTTCGTTTGCAGTAACCGTTTTCATTTTTAGGTTTCACTCTGTTTTCTCCTATAGGGATACATGTATTTGGAACTCTAAATCAAACACGGTTTGTGCTAGCTCCTTGAAACTTGACACAATAAAGCAGTTTCAAGTTCTATCTTTATGGTTTGTTTGCTGTTGATATATCCCTAAGTAGAGACTGGCGAAAATCATTTTGATGGAAAGGGGTTGCCAAGCTTCCAAAAAACTACGAGTTGCCTGAAATCTCAGCATACATTTTTTCACCATATCTTGATGATTCTTTCAGGTAATGATCAGTACACCAAAACCACTTGGCTCACCAAATTTCGTTCTTCTAGGTTAAACCGTTCATTTGCAGTAACCGTTTTCATTTTTAGATTTCACTCTGTTTTATCCTATAGGGATACATGTATTTGGACCTCTAAATCAAACACGGTTTGTGCTAGCTCTTTGAAACTTGACACAATAAAGCAGTTTCAAGTTCTATCTCTATGGTTTGTTTGCTGTTGATGTAGCCCTAAGCAGAGACTGGCGAAAATCACTTTGATTGAAAGGGGTTGCCAAGCTTCCAAAAAACTACGAGTTGCCTGCAATCTCAGCAAACATTTGTTCACCATATCTTGATGATTGTTTCAGGTAATGATCAGTACACCAAAACCACTTGGCTCACCAAATTTCGTTCTTCTAGGTTAAACCGTTCGTTTGCAGTAACCGTTTTCATTTTTAGGTTTCACTCTGTTTACTCCTATAGGGATACATGTATTTGGAACTCTAAATGAAACACGGTTTGTGCTAGCTCCTTGAAACTTGACACAATAAAGCAGTTTCAAGTTCTATCTCTATGGTTTGTTTGCTGTTGATGTAGCCCTCTGCAGAGACTGGCGAAAATTACTTTGATGGAAAGGGTTTGCCAAGCTTCCAAAAAACTACGAGTTGCCTGAAATCTCAGCAAACATTTTTTCACCCAATCTTGATGATTCTTTCAGGTAATGATCAGTACACCAAAACTACTTGGCTCACCAAATTTCGTTCTTCTAGGTTAAACCGTTCGTTTGCAGTAACCGTTTTGATTTTTAGGTTTCACTCTGTTTTCTCCTATTGGGATACATGTATTTGGAACTCTAAATGAAAGACGGTTTGTACAAGCTCTTTGAAACTTGACACAATGAAGCAGTTTCAAGTTCTTTCTCTATGGTTTGTTTGCTGTTGATGTATCCCAAAGCAGAGACTGGCGAAAATCACATTGATGGAACGGGGTTGCCAAGCTTCCAAAAAACTACGAGTTGCCTGAAATCTCAGCAAACATTTTTTCACCATATCTTGATGATTCTTTCAGGTAATGATCAGTACACCAAAACCACTTGGCTCACCAAATTTCGTTCTTCTAGGTTAAGCCGTTCGTTTGCAGTAACCGTTTTTAATTTTTAGGTTTCACTCTGTTTTCTCCTATAGGGATACATGTATTTGGAACTCTAAATGAAAGACGGTTTGTGCTAGCTCTTTGAAACTTGACACAATAAAGCAGTTTCAAGTACTAACTCTATGGTTTGTTTGCTGTTGATGTAGCCCTAAGCAGAGACTCGCGAAAATCACTTTGATTGAAAGGGGTTGCCAAGTTTCCAAAAAACTACGAGTTTCCTGAAATCTCAGCAAACATTTTTTCACCCAATCTTGATGATTCTTTCAGGTAATGATCAGTACACCAAAACCACTTGGCTCACCAAATTTTGATTTTCTAGGTTAAACCGTTCGTTTGCAGTAACCGTTTTCATTTTTAGGTTTCACTGTGTTTTCTCCTAAAGGGAAACATGTATTTGGAACTCTAAATGAAAGACGTTTTGTGCTAGCTCTTTAAAAATTGACACAATAAAGCAGTTTCAAGTACTAACTCTATGGTTTGTTTGCTGTTGATGTAGCCCTAAGCAGAGACTGGCGAAAATCACTTTGATTGAAAGGGGTTGCCAAGTTTCAAAAAAACTACGAGTTGCCTGAAATCTCAGCAAACATTTTTTCACCCAATCTTGATGATTCTTTCAGGTAATGATCAGTACACCAAAACAACTTGGCTCACCAAATATCGTTCTTCTAGGTTAAACCGTTCATTTGCAGTAACCGTTTTCATTTTTAGGTTTCACTCTGTTTTCTTTTATAGGGATACATGTATTTGGAACTCTAAATGAAAGACGGTTTGTGCTAGATCTTTGAAACTTGACAGAATAAAGCAGTTTCAAGTTCTATCTCTATGGTTTGTTTGCTGTTGATGTAGCCCTAAGCAGAGACTGGCAAAAATCACTTTGATGGAAAGGGGTTGCCAAGCTTCCAAAAAACTACGAGTTGCCTGAAATCTCAGCAAACATTTTTTCACCCAATCTTGATGATTCTTTCAGGTAATGATCAGTACACCAAAACAACTTGGCTCACCAAATTTCGTTCTTCTAGGTTAAACCGTTCGTTTGCAGTAACCATTTTCATTTTTAGGTTTTACTGTGTTTTCTCCTATAGGGATACATGTATTTGGAACTCTAAATGAAAGACGGTTTGTGCTAGCTCTTTGATACTTGACACAATAAAGCAGTTTCAAGTACTAACTCTATGGTTTGTTTGCTGTTGATGTAGCCCTAAGCAGAGACTGGCGAAAATCACTTTGATGGAAAGGGGTTGCCAAGTTTCCAAAAAACTACGAGTTGCCTGAAATCTCAGCAAACATTTTTTCACCCAATCTTGATGATTCTTTCAGGTAATGATCAGTACACCAAAACCACTTGGCTCACCAAATTTTGTTTTTCTAGGTTAAACCGTTCGTTTGCAGTAACCGTTTTCATTTTTAGGTTTCACTGTGTTTTCTCCTATAGGGATACATGTATTTGGAACTCTAAATGAAAGACGGTTTGTGCTAGCTCTTTGAAACTTGACACAATAAAGCAGTTTCAAGTACTAACTCTATGGTTTGTTTGCTGTTAATGTAGCCCTAGCAGAGACTGGCCAAAATCACTTTTATTGAAAGGGGTTGCCAAGCTTCCAAAAAACTACGAGTTGCCTGAAATCTCAGCAAACATTTTTTCACCCCATATTGATGATTCTTTCAGGTAATGATCAGTACACCAAAACCACTTGGCTCACCAAATTTCGTTCTTCTAGGTTAAACCGTTCGTTTGCAGTAACCGTTTTCATTTTTAGGTTTCACTCTGTTTTCTTTTATAGGGATACATGTATTTGGAACTCTAAATGAAAGACGGTTTGTGCTAGCTCTTTGAAACTTGACACAATAAAGCAGTTTCAAGTTCTATCTCTATGGATTGTTTGCTGTTGATGTAGCCCTAAACAGAGACTGGCAAAAATCACTTTGATGGAAAGGGGTTGCCAAGCTTCCAAAAAACTACGAGTTGCCTGAAATCTCAGCAAACATTTTTTCACCCAATCTTCATGATTATTTCAGGTAATGATCAGTACACCAAAACCACTTGGCTCACCAAATTTAGTTCTTCTAGGTTAAACCGTTCGTTTGCAGAAACCGTTTCCATTTTTCAGTTTCACTCTGTTTTCTCCTACAGGGATACATGTATTTGGAACGCTAAATCAAACACGGTTTGTGCTAGCTGTTTGAAACTTGACACAATAAAGCAGTTTCAAGTTCTATCTCTATGGTTTGTTTGCTGTTGATGTAGACCTAAGCAGAGACTGGCGAAAATCACTTTTATGGAAAGGGGTTTCCAAGCTTGCAAAAAACTACGAGTTGCCTGAAATCTCAGCAAACATTTTTTCAACCAATCTTGATGATTCTTTCAGGTAATGATCAGTACACCAAAACCACTTGGCTCACCAAATTTTGTTCTTCTAGGTTAAACCGTTCGTTTGCAGTAATCGTTTTCATTTTTTGGTTTCACTCTGTTTTCTCCTATAGGGATACATGTATTTGGAACTCTAAATCAAACACGGTTTGTGCTAGCTCTTTGAAACTTGACACAATAAAGCAGTTTCAAGTTCTATCTCTATGGTTTGTTTGCTGTTGATGTAGCCCTAAGCAGAGACTGGCGAAAATCACTTTGATGGAAAGGGGTTGCCAAGCATCCAAAAAACTACGAGTTTCCTGAAATCTCAGTAAACATTTTTTCACCCAATCTTGATGATTCTTTCAGGTAATGATCAGTACACCAAAACCACTTGGCTCACCAAATTTCGTTCTTCTAGGTTAAAGCGTTCGTTTGCAGTAACCGTTTTCATTTTTAGGTTTCACTCTGTTTTCTCCTATAGCGATACATGTATTTGGAACTCTAAATGAAAGACGGTTTCTGCTAGCTCTTTGAAACTTGACACAATAAAGCAGTTTCAAGTTCTATCTCTATAGTTTGTTTGCTGTTGATTTAGCCCTAAGCAGAGACAGGCGAAAATCACTCTGATGGAAAGGGGTTGCCAAGCTTCCAAAAAACTACGAGTTGCCTGAAATCTCAGCAAACATTTTTTCACCCAATCCTGATGATTCTTTCAGGTAATGATCAGTACACCAAAACCACATGGCTCACCAAATTTCGTTCTTCTAGGTTAAACCTTTCGTTTGCAGTAACCGTTTTAATCTTTAGGTTTCACTCTGTTTTCTCCTATATGGATACATATATTTGGAACTCTAAATCAAACACAGTTTGTGCTAGCTCTTTGAAACTTGACACAATAAAGCAGTTTCACGTTCTATCTCTATGGTTTGTTTGCTGTTGATGTAGCCCTAAGCAGAGACAGGCGAAAATCACTTTGATGGAAAGGGGTTGCCAAGCTTTCAAAAAACTACGAGTTGCCTGAAATCTCAGCAAACATTTTTTCACCCAATCCTGATGATTCTTTCAGGTAATGATCAGTACAACAAAACCACTTGGCTCACCAAATTTCGTTCTCCTAGGTTAAACAGTTCGTTTGCAGTAACCGTTTACATTTTTAGGTTTCACTCTGTATTCTCCTATAGGGATACATGTATTTGGAACTCTAAATCAAACACGGTTTGTGCTAGCTCTTTGAAACTTGACACAATAAAGCAGTTTCAAGTTATATCTCTATGGTTTGTTTGCTGTTGATGTAGCCCTAAGCAGAGACTGGCGAAAATCACTTTGATGGAAAGGGGTTGCCAAGCTTTTAAAAAACTACGAGTTGCCTGAAATCTCAGCAAACATTTTTTCACCCAATCTTGATGATTCTTTCAGGTAATGATCAGTACACCAAAAACCACATGGCTCACCAAATTTCGTTCTTCTAGGTTAAACCTTTCGTTTGCAGTAACCGTTTTCATCTTTAGGTTTCACTCTGTTTTCTCCTATAGGGATACATGTATTTGGAACTCTAAATCAAACACGGTTTTTGCTAGCTCTTTGAAACTTGACACAATAAAGCAGTTTCACGTTCTATCTCTATGGTTTGTTTGCTGTTGATGCAGCCCTAAGCAGAGACTGGCGAAAATCACTTTGATGGAAAGGGGTTGCCAAGCTTCCATAAAACTAAGAGTTGCCTGAAATCTCAGCAAATATTTTTTCACCCAATCTTGATGATTCTTTCAGGTAATGATCAGTACACCGAATCTACTTGGCTCACCAAATTTCGTTCTTCTAGGTTAAACCTTTCGTTTGCAGTAACCGTTTTCATTTTTAGGTTTCACTCTGTGTTCTCCTATAGGGATACATGTATTTGGAACTCTAAATCAAACACGGTTTGTGCTAGCTCTTTGAAACTTGACACAATAAAGCAGTTTCAAGTACTATCTCTATGGTTTGTTTGCTGTTGATGTAGCCCTAAGCAGAGACTGGCGAAAATCACTTTGATTGAAAGGGGTTGCAAAGCTTCCAAAAAACTACGAGTTGCCTGAAATCTCAGCAAACATTTTTTCACATATCTTGATGATTCTTTCAGGTAATGATCAGTACACCACAACCACTTGGCTCACCAAATTTAGTTCTTCTAGGATAAACCCTTCGTTTGCAGAAACCGTTTTCATTTTTTGGATTCACTCTGTTTTCTCCTATAGGGATACATGTATTTGGAACGCTAAATCAAACACGGTTTGTGCTAGCTCTTTGAAACTTGACACAATAAAGCAGTTTCAAGTTCTATCTCTATGGTTTGTTTGCTGTTGATGTAGCCCTAAGCAGAGACTGGCGAAAATCACTTTGATGGAAAGGGGTTGCCAAGCTTCCAAAAAGCTACGAGTTGCCTTAAATCTCAGCAAACATTTTTTCACCCAATCTTGATGGTTCTTTCAGGTAATGATCAGTATACCAAAACCACTTGGCTCACCAAATTTCGTTCTTCTAGGTTAAACCGTTCGTTTGCAGTAACCATTTTAATTTTTAGGTTTCACTCTGTTTTCTCCTATAGGGATACATGTATTTGGAACTCTAAATCAAACACGGTTTGTGCTAGCTCCTTGAAACTTGACACAATAAAGCAGTTTCAAGTTCTATCTCTATGATTTGATTGCTGTTGATGTAGCCCTAAGCAGAAACTGGCGAAAATCATTTTGATGGAAAGGGGTTGCCAAGCTTCCAAAAAACTACGTGTTGCCTGAAATCTCAGCAAACATTTTTTCACCCAATCTTGATGATTCTTTCAGGTAATGATCAGTACACCAAAACCACTTGGCTCACCAAATTTCGTTCTTCTAGGTTAAACCGTTCGTTTGCAGTAACCGTTTTCATTTTGAGGTTTCACTCTGTTTTCTCCTATAGGGATACATGTATTTGGAACTCTAAATCAAACACGGTTTGTGCTAGCTCCTTGAAACTTGACACAATAAAGCAGTTTCAAGTTCTATCTCTATGATTTGTTTGCTATTGATGTAGCCCTAAGCAGAGACTGGCGAAAATCACTTTGATGGAAAGTGGTTGCCAAGCTTCCAAAACTCTACGAGTTGCCTGAAATCTCAGCAAACATTTTTTCACCCAATCTTGATGATTCTTTCAGGTAATGATCAGTACACCAAAACCACTTGGCTCACCAAATTTCGTTCTTCTAGGTTAAACCGTTCGTTTGCAGTAACCGTTTTCATTTTTAGGTTTCACTCTGTTTTCTCCTATAGGAATACATGTATTTGGAAATCTAAATGAAACACGGTTTGTGCAAGCTCTTTGAAACTTGACACAATAAAGCAGTTTCAAGTTCTATCTCTACGGTTTGTTTGATGTTGATGTAGCCCTAAGCAGAGACTGGCGAAAATCACTCTGATGGAAAGGGGTTGCCAAGCTTCCAAAAAACTACGAATTGCCTAAAATCTCAGCAAACATTTTTTCACCATATCTTGATGATTCTTTCAGGTAATGATCAGTACACCAAAACCACTTGGCTCACCAAATTTTGTTTTTCTAGGTTAAACCGTTCGTTTGCAGTAACCGTTTTCATTTATAGGTTTCACTGTGTTTTCTCCTATAGGGATACATGTATTTGGAACTCTAAATGAAAGACGGTTTGTGCTAGCTCTTTGAAACTTGACACAATAAAGAAGTTTCAAGTACTAACTCTATGGTTTGTTTGCTGTTGATGTAGCCGTAAGCAGAGACTGGCGAAAATCACTTTGATTGAAAGGGGTTGCCAAGTTTCCAAAAAACTACGAGTTGCCTGAAATCTCAGCAAACATTTTTTCACCAAATCTTCCTGATTCTTTCAGGTAATGATCATTACACCAAAACCACTTGGCTCACAAAATTTTGTTTTTCTAGGTTAAACCGTTCGTTTGCAGTAACCGTTTTCATTTTTAGGTTTCACTGTGTTTTCTCCTATAGCGATACATGTATTTGGAACTCTAAATGAAAGACGGTTTGTGCTAGCTCTTTGAAACTTGACACAATAAAGCAGTTTCATGTTCTATCTCTATGGTTTCTTTGCTGTTGATGTAGCCCTAAGCAGAGGCTGGCGAAAACCACTTTGATAAAGAAAGGTTGCCAAGCTTCCAAAAAACTACGAGTTCCCTGAAATCTCAGCAAACATTTTTTCACCCAATCTTGATGATTCTTTCAGGTAATGATCAGTACACCAAAACCACTTGGCTCACCAAATTTCGTTCTTCTAGGTTAAACCGTTCGTTTGCAGTAACCGTTTTCATTTTTAGGTTTCACTCTGTTTTCTCCTATAGGGATACATGTATTTGGAACTCTAAATCAAACACGGTTTGTGCTAGCTCTTTGAAACTTGACACAATAAAGCAGTTTCAAGTTCTATCTCTATGGTTTGTTTGCTGTTGATGTAGCCCTAAGCAGAGACTGGCGAAAATCACTTTGATGGAAAGGGGTTGCCAAGCTTCCAAAAAACTACGAGTTGCCTGAAATCTCAGCAAACATTTTTTCACCCAATCTTGATGATTCTTTCAGGTAATGATCAGTACACCAAAACCACTTGGCTCACCAAATTTCGTTCATCTAGGTTAAACCGTTAATTTGCAGTAACCGTTTTCATTTTTAGGTTTCACTCTGTTTTAGTCCTATAGGGATACATGTATTTGGAACTCTAAATCAAACACGGTTTGTGCTAGAAATTTGAAACTTGATACATTAAAGCAGTTTCAAGTTCTATCTCTATGGTTTGTTTGCTGTTGATGTAGCCCTAAGCAGAGACTGGCGAAAATCACTTTGATGGAAAGCGGTTGCCAAGCTTCCAAAAAACTACGAGTTGCCTGTAATACAGCAAACATTTTTTCACCCCATATTGATGATTCTTTCAGGTAATGATCAGTACACCAAAACCACTTGGCTCACCAAATTTCGTTCTTCTAGGTTAAACCGTTCGTTTGCAGTAACTGTTTTCATTTTTAGGTTTCACTCTGTTTTCTCCTATAAGGATACATGTATTTGGAACTCTAAATCAAACACGGTTTGTGCTAGCTCTTTGAAACTTGACACAATAAAGCAGTTTCAAGTTCTTTCTCTATGGTTTGTTTGCTGTTGATGTAGCCCTAAGCAGAGACTGGCGAAAATCATTTGATGGAAAGAGGTTGCCAAGCTTCCAGAAAACTACGAGTTTCCTGAAATCTCAGCAAACATTTTTTCACCCAATCTTGCTGATTCTTTCAGGTAATGATCAGTACACCAACACCACTTGGCTCACCAAATTTCGTTCTCCTAGGTTAAACCCTTCGTTTGCAGTAACCGTTTACATTTTTAGGTTTCACTGTGTATTCTCCTATAGGGATACATGTATTTGGAACTCTAATTCAAACACGGTTTGTGCTAGCTCTTTGAAACTTGACACAATAAAGCAGTTTCAAGTTCTATCTCTATGGTTTGTTGGCTGTTGTTGTAGCCCTAAGCAGAGACTGGCGAAAATCACTTAGATGGAAAGAGGTTGCCAAGCTTCCAAAAAACTACGAGTTTCCTGAAATCTCAGCAAACATTTTTTCACCCAATCTTGATGATTCTTTCAGGTAATGATCAGTACAACAAAACCACTTGGCTCACCAAATTTCGTTCTTCTAGGTTAAACCGTTCGTTTGCAGTAACCGTTTTCATTTTTATGTTTCACTCTGTTTTCTCCTATAGGGATTCATGTATTTGGAACTCTAAATCAAACACGGTTTGTGCTAGGTCTTTAAAACTTGACACAATAAAGCAGTTTCAAGTTTTATCTCTATGGTTTGTTTGCTGTTGATGTAGCCCTAAGCAGAGACTGGCGAAAATCACTTTGATGGAAAGGGGTTGCCAAGCTTCCAAAAAACTACAAGTTGCCTGAAATCTCAGCAAATATTTTTTCAACCAATATTGATGATTCTTTCGCTTAATGATCAGTACACCAAATCCACTTGGCTCACCAAATTTTGTTCTTCTAAGTAAAACCGTTCGTTTGCAGTAACCGTTTTCATTTTTAGGTTTCACTTTGTTTTCTCCTATAGGGATACATGTATTTGGAACTCTAAATGACAGACGGTTTGTACTAGCTCTTTGAAACTTGACACAATAAAGCAGTTTCAAGTTCTATCTCTATGGTTTGTTTGCTGTTGCTGTAGCCCTAAGCAGAGACAGGCGAAAATCACTTTGATGGAAAGAAGTTGCCAAGCTTCGAAAAAATTACGAGTTGCCTGAAATCTCAGCAAACATTTTTTCACCCAATCTTGATGATTGTTTCAGGTAATGATCAGTACACCAAAACCACTTGGCTCACCAAATTTCGTTCTTCTAGGTTAAACCGTTCGTTTGCAGTAACCGTTTTCATTTTGAGGTTTCACTCTGTTTTCTCCTATAGGGATACATGTATTTGGAACTCTAAATCAAACACGGTTTGTCCTAGCTCTTTGAAACTTGACACAATAAAGCAGTTTCAAGTTCTATCTCTATGGTTTGTTTGCTGTTGCTGTAGCCCTAAGCAGAGACAGGCGAAAATCACTTTGATGGAAAGAAGTTGCCAAGCTTCCAAAAAACTACGAGTTGCCTGAAATCTCAGCAAACATTTTTTCACCCAATCTTGATGATTCTTTCAGGTAATGATCAGTACACCAAAACCACTTCGCTCACCAAATTTCGTTCTTCTAGGTTAAACCGTTCGTTTGCAGTACCGTTTTCATTTTTAGGTTTCACTCTGTTTTCTCCTATAGGGATACATGTATTTGGAACTCTAAATCAAACACGGTTTGTGCTAGCTCTTTGAAACTTGACACAATAAAGTAGTTTCAAGTTCTAATTCTATGTTTTGTTTGCTGTTGTTGTAGCCCTAAGCAGAGACTGGCGAAAATCACTTTGAT
>NW_027524397.1:0-32530 GCF_052094955.1 Ictidomys tridecemlineatus
CAAACAAACCATAGAGATAGAACTTGAAACTGCTTTATTGTGCCAAGTTTCAAAGAGCTAGCACAAATCGTGTTTGTTTTAGAGTTCCAAATACATGTATCCCTATAGGAGAAACAGAGTGAAACCTAAAAATGAAAACGGTTACTGCAAACGAACGGTTTAACCTAGAAGAACGAAATTTGGTGAGCCAAGTGGTTTTGGTGTACTGATCATTACCTGAAAAAATCATCAAGATTGGGTGAAAAAATGTTTGCTGAGATTTCAGGCAACTCGTAGTTTTTTGGAAGCTTGGCAACTTCTTTCCATTAATGTGATTTTCGACAGTCTCTGCTTAGGGCTACATCAACAGCAAACAAACCATAGAGATAGAACTTGAAACTGCTTTATTGTGTCAAGTTTGAAAGAGCTAGCACAAACCGTGTTTGATTTAGTATTCTAAATACATGTATCCCTATAGGAGAAAACAGAGTGAAACCTAAAAATGAAAACGGCTCTTGCAAACGAACGGTTTAACCTAGAAGAACGAAATTTGGTGAGCCAAGTGGTTTTGGTGTACTGATAATTACGTGAAAGAATCTTCAAGATTGGGTGAAAATATGTTGGATGAGATTTCAGGAAACTCGTAGTTTTTTGGAAGCTTGGCAACCCCTTTCCATGAAAGTGATTTTCGCCAGTCTCTTCTTAGGGCTACATCAACAGCAAAAAAACCATAGAGATAGAACTTGAAACTCCTTAATTGTGTCAAGTTTCAAAGAGCTAGCACAAACCGTGTTTGATTTAGAGTTCCAAATACATGTATCCCTATAGGAGAAAACAGAGTGAAACCTAAAAATGAAAACGGTTACTGCAAACGAACGGTTTAACCTAGAAGAACGTAATTCGGTGAGCCACGTGGTTTTGGTGTACTGATCATTACCTGAAAGAATCATCAAGATTGGGTGAAAAAATGTTTGCTGAGATTTCAGGGAACTCGTAGTTTTTTGGAAGCTTTTCAACCCCTTTCTATGAAAGTGATTTTCGCCAGTCTCTGCTTAGGGCTACATCAACAGCAAAAAAAACATAGAGACAGAACTTGAAACTGCTTTATTGTGTCAAGTTTCAAAGAGCTATCACAAACCGTGTTTGATTTAGAGTTCTAAATACATGTATCCCTATAGGAGAAAACAGAGTGAAACCTAAAAATGAAAAGGGTTACTGCAAACGAACGGTTTAACCTAGAAGTACAAAATTTGGTGAGCCAAGTGGTTTCGGTGTACTGATAATTAACTGAAAGAATCATCAAGATTGGGTGAAAAAATGTTTGCTGAGATTTCAGGCAACTCGTAGTTTTTTGGAAGCTTGGCAACCCCGTTCCATGAAAGTGATTTTTGCCAGTCTCTGCTTAGGGCTACATCAACAGCAAAAAAACAATAGAGATAGAACTTGAAACTGCTTTATTGTGTCAAGTTTCAAAGAGCTAGCAGAAACAGTGTTCGATTTAGAGTTCCAAATACATGTATCCTTAGAGGAGAAAACAGAGTAAAACTTAAAATGTAAACGGTTACTTCAAACGAACGGTTTAAGCTAGAAGAACGAAATTTGGTGAGCTAAGTGGTTTTGGTATACTGATAATTACCTGAAAGAATCCTTAAGACTGGGTGAAAAAAATGTTTGCTGAGATTTCAGGCAACTCGAAGTTTTTTGGAAGCTTGGCAACCCCTTTCCATGAACGTGATTTTCGCCAGTCTCTGCTTAGGGCTACATTAACAGCAAACAACCCATAGAGATAGAACTTGAAACTGCTTTATTGTATCAAGTTTCAAAGGGCTAGCACAAACCGAGTTTGATTTAGAGTTCCAAATACATGTATCCCTAGAGGAGAAAACAGAGTGAAACCTAAAAATGAAAACGGTTACTGCAAACGAACGATGTAACTTAGAAAAACGAAATTTGGTGAGCCAAGTGGTTTTGGTATACTGATCATTACCTGAAAAAATCATCAAGATTGGGTGAAAAACTGTTTGCTGAGATTTCAGGAAACTCGTAGTTTTTTGGAAGCTTGGCAATCCGTTTCCATGAAAGTGATTTTCGCCAATCTCTGCATAGGGCTACATCAACAGCAAACAAACCATAGATATATAACTTGAAACTGCTTTATTTTGTGAAGTTTTAGAGAGCTAGCACAAACCGTGTTTGATTTAGAGTTCCAAATACATGTATCCCTATAGGAGAAAACAGAGTGAAACCTAAAAATGAAAACGGTTACTGCAACGAACTGTTTAACCTAGAAGAACGAAATTTTGTGAACCAAGTGGTTTTGGTGTACTGATCATTACCTGAAAGAATGATCAAGATTGGGTGAAAAAATGTTGGCAGAGTTTTCAAGCAATTCGTAGTTTTTTGGAAGCTTGGCAACCCCTTTCCATGAAAGTGATTTTCGCCAGTCTCTGCTTAGGGCTATATCAACAGCAAAAAAACCACATAGATAGAACCTGAAACTGCTTTATTGTGTCAAGTTTCAAAGAGCTAGCACAAACCGAGTTTGATTTAGAGTTACAACTACATGTATCCCTATAGGAGAAAACAGAGTGAAACCTAAAAATGAAAACGGTTACTGCAAACGAAAGGTGTAACCTAGAAAAACGAAATTTGGTGAGCCAAGTGGTTTAGGTGTACTGATCATTACGTGAAAGAATCATCATGATTGTGTGAAAAAATGTTGGCTGAGATTTCAGGCAACTCGTAGTTTTTTGGAAGCTTGGCAACCCCTTTCCATGAAAGTGATTTTCGCCAGTCTCTGCTTAGGGCTACATGAACAGCATAAAAAAAAACATAGAGTTAGAACTTCAAACTGCTTTATTGTGTCAAGTTTCAAAGAGCTAGCACAAACCGTGTTTGATTTAGAGTTCCAACTACATGTATTCCTATAGGAGAAAACAGAGTGAAACCTAAAAATGAAAACGGTTACTGCAAACGAACGGTTTAACCTAGAAGAACGAAATTTGGTGACCCAAGTGGTTTTGGTGCACTGATCATTACCTGAAAGAATCATCAAGATTGGGTGAAAAAATGTTTGCTGAGATTTCAGGCCACTCGTAGTTTTTTAAAAGCTTTCGAACCCCTTTCCATGAAAATGATTTTCGCAAGTCTCTGCTTATGCCTACATAAACAGCAAACAAACCATAGAAATAGAACTTGACACTGCTTTATTGTGTCAAGTTTCAAAGAACTAGCACAAACCGTGTTTGATTTTGAGTTCCAAATACATGTATCCCTATAGGAGAAAACAGAGTGAAACCTAAAAATGAAAAGGGTTACTGCAAACGAACGGTTTAACCTAGAAGAACAAAATTTGGTGAGCCAAGTGGTTTCGGTGTACTGATATTTAACTGAAAGAATCATCAAGATTGGGTGAAAAAATGTTTGCTGAGATTTCAGGCAACTCGTAGTTTTTTGGAAGCTTGGCAACCCCGTTCCATGAAAGTGATTTTCGCCAGTCTCTGCTTAGGGCTACATCAACAGCAAAAAAACAATAGAGATAGAACTTGAAACTGCTTTATATTGTCAAGTTTCAAAGAGCTAGCAGAAACAGTGTTCGATTTAGAGTTCCAAATACATGTATCCTTAGAGGAGAAAACAGAGTAAAACTTAAAATGTAAACGGTTACTTCAAACGAACGGTTTAAGCTAGAAGAACGAAATTTGGTGAGCTAAGTGGTTTTGGTGTACTGATAATTACCTGAAAGAATCATCAAGATTGGGTGAAAAAATGTTTGCTGAGATTTCAGGCAACTCAAAGTTTTTTGGAAGCTTGGCAACCCCTTTCCATGAAGGTGATTTTCGCCAGTCTATGCTTAGGGCTACGTCAATAGCAAACAAACCATAGAGATAGAAAATGAAACTGCTTTATTGTGTCAAGTTTCAAAGAGCTAGCACAAACCGAGTTTGATTTAGAGTTCCAAATACATGTATCCCTATAGGAGAAAACAGAGTGAAACCTAAAAATGAAATCGGTTACTCCAAACGAAAGGTTTAACCTAGAAGAACGAAATTTGGTGAGCCAAGTGGTTTTGGTGTACTGATCATTACCTGAAAGAATCATCAAGATTGGGAGAAAAAAATGTTTGCTGAGATTTCAGGCAACTCGTAGATTTTTGGAAGCTTGGCAACCCCTTTCCATGAAAGTGATTTTCGCCAGTCTCTGCTTAGGGATACGTCAACAGGAAACAAACCATAGAGATAGAACTTGAAACTGCTTTATTGTGTCAAGTTTCAAAGAGCTAGCACAAACCGTGTTTGATTTAGAGTTCCAAATACATGTATCCCTATAGGAGAAAACAGAGTGAAACCTAAAAATGAAAACGGTTACTGCAAACGAATGTTTTAACCTAGAAGAACGAAATTTGGTGAGCCAAGTTGTTTTGGTGTACTGATCACTACGTGAAAGAATCATCAAGATTGGGTGAAAAAATGTTGGATGAGATTTCAGGCAACTCGTAGTTTTTTGGCTGCTTGGCAACCCCTTTCCATGAAAGTGATTTTCGCCAGTCTCTGCTTAGGGCTACATCAACAGCAAGCAATCCATATAGATAGAACTTGAAACTGCTTTATTGTGTCAAGTTTCAAAGAGCTAGCACTAACCGTGTTTGATTTAGAGTTCCAACTACATGTATCCCTATAGGAGAAAACAGAGTGAAAACTAAAAATGAAAACGGTTACTGCAAACGAACGGTTTAACCTAGAAGAACGAAATTTGGTGAGCCAAGTGGTTTTGGTGTACTGATCATTACCTAAAGAATCATCAAGATTGGGTGAAGAAATGTTTGCTGAGATTTCAGGCAACTCGTAATTTTTTGGAAGCTTGGCAACCCCTTTCCATATAAGTGATTTTCGCCAGTCTCTGCTTAGGGCTACATCAACAGCAAACAAACCATAGAGACAGAACTTGAAACTGCTTTATTGTGCCAAGTTTCAAAGAGCTAGCACAAATCGTGTTTGTTTTAGAGTTCCAAATACATGTATCCCTATAGGAGAAAACAGAGTGAAACCTAAAAATGAAAACGGTTACTGCAAACGAACGGTTTAACCTAGAAGAACGAAATTTGGTGAGCCAAGTGGTTTTGGTGTACTGATCATTACCTGAAAAAATCATCAAGATTGGGTGAAAAAATGTTTGCTGAGATTTCAGGCAACTCGTAGTTTTTTGGAAGCTTGGCAACTTCTTTCCATTAATGTGATTTTCGACAGTCTCTGCTTAGGGCTACATCAACAGCAAACAAACCATAGAGATAGAACTTGAAACTGCTTTATTGTGTCAAGTTTGAAAGAGCTAGCACAAACCGTGTTTGATTTAGTATTCTAAATACATGTATCCCTATAGGAGAAAACAGAGTGAAACCTAAAAATGAAAACGGCTCTTGCAAACGAACGGTTTAACCTAGAAGAACGAAATTTGGTGAGCCAAGTGGTTTTGGTGTACTGATAATTACGTGAAAGAATCTTCAAGATTGGGTGAAAATATGTTGGATGAGATTTCAGGAAACTCGTAGTTTTTTGGAAGCTTGGCAACCCCTTTCCATGAAAGTGATTTTCGCCAGTCTCTTCTTAGGGCTACATCAACAGCAAAAAAACCATAGAGATAGAACTTGAAACTCCTTAATTGTGTCAAGTTTCAAAGAGCTAGCACAAACCGTGTTTGATTTAGAGTTCCAAATACATGTATCCCTATAGGAGAAAACAGAGTGAAACCTAAAAATGAAAACGGTTACTGCAAACGAACGGTTTAACCTAGAAGAACGTAATTCGGTGAGCCACGTGGTTTTGGTGTACTGATCATTACCTGAAAGAATCATCAAGATTGGGTGAAAAAATGTTTGCTGAGATTTCAGGGAACTCGTAGTTTTTTGGAAGCTTTTCAACCCCTTTCTATGAAAGTGATTTTCGCCAGTCTCTGCTTAGGGCTACATCAACAGCAAAAAAAACATAGAGACAGAACTTGAAACTGCTTTATTGTGTCAAGTTTCAAAGAGCTATCACAAACCGTGTTTGATTTAGAGTTCTAAATACATGTATCCCTATAGGAGAAAACAGAGTGAAACCTAAAAATGAAAAGGGTTACTGCAAACGAACGGTTTAACCTAGAAGTACAAAATTTGGTGAGCCAAGTGGTTTCGGTGTACTGATAATTAACTGAAAGAATCATCAAGATTGGGTGAAAAAATGTTTGCTGAGATTTCAGGCAACTCGTAGTTTTTTGGAAGCTTGGCAACCCCGTTCCATGAAAGTGATTTTTGCCAGTCTCTGCTTAGGGCTACATCAACAGCAAAAAAACAATAGAGATAGAACTTGAAACTGCTTTATTGTGTCAAGTTTCAAAGAGCTAGCAGAAACAGTGTTCGATTTAGAGTTCCAAATACATGTATCCTTAGAGGAGAAAACAGAGTAAAACTTAAAATGTAAACGGTTACTTCAAACGAACGGTTTAAGCTAGAAGAACGAAATTTGGTGAGCTAAGTGGTTTTGGTATACTGATAATTACCTGAAAGAATCCTTAAGACTGGGTGAAAAAAATGTTTGCTGAGATTTCAGGCAACTCGAAGTTTTTTGGAAGCTTGGCAACCCCTTTCCATGAACGTGATTTTCGCCAGTCTCTGCTTAGGGCTACATTAACAGCAAACAACCCATAGAGATAGAACTTGAAACTGCTTTATTGTATCAAGTTTCAAAGGGCTAGCACAAACCGAGTTTGATTTAGAGTTCCAAATACATGTATCCCTAGAGGAGAAAACAGAGTGAAACCTAAAAATGAAAACGGTTACTGCAAACGAACGATGTAACTTAGAAAAACGAAATTTGGTGAGCCAAGTGGTTTTGGTGTACTGATCATTACCTGAAAAAATCATCAAGATTGGGTGAAAAACTGTTTGCTGAGATTTCAGGAAACTCGTAGTTTTTTGGAAGCTTGGCAATCCGTTTCCATGAAAGTGATTTTCGCCAATCTCTGCATAGGGCTACATCAACAGCAAACAAACCATAGATATATAACTTGAAACTGCTTTATTTTGTGAAGTTTTAGAGAGCTAGCACAAACCGTGTTGGATTTAGAGTTCCAAATACATGTATCCCTATAGGAGAAAACAGAGTGAAACCTAAAAATGAAAACGTTTACTGCAACGAACTGTTTAACCTAGAAGAACGAAATTTTGTGAACCAAGTGGTTTTGGTGTACTGATCATTACCTGAAAGAATGATCAAGATTGGGTGAAAAAATGTTGGCAGAGTTTTCAAGCAATTCGTAGTTTTTTGGAAGCTTGGCAACCCCTTTCCATGAAAGTGATTTTCGCCAGTCTCTGCTTAGGGCTATATCAACAGCAAAAAAACCACATAGATAGAACCTGAAACTGCTTTATTGTGTCAAGTTTCAAAGAGCTAGCACAAACCGAGTTTGATTTAGAGTTACAACTACATGTATCCCTATAGGAGAAAACAGAGTGAAACCTAAAAATGAAAACGGTTACTGCAAACGAAAGGTGTAACCTAGAAAAACGAAATTTGGTGAGCCAAGTGGTTTAGGTGTACTGATCATTACGTGAAAGAATCATCATGATTGTGTGAAAAAATGTTGGCTGAGATTTCAGGCAACTCGTAGTTTTTTGGAAGCTTGGCAACCCCTTTCCATGAAAGTGATTTTCGCCAGTCTCTGCTTAGGGCTACATGAACAGCATAAAAAAAAACATAGAGTTAGAACTTCAAACTGCTTTATTGTGTCAAGTTTCAAAGAGCTAGCACAAACCGTGTTTGATTTAGAGTTCCAACTACATGTATTCCTATAGGAGAAAACAGAGTGAAACCTAAAAATGAAAACGGTTACTGCAAACGAACGGTTTAACCTAGAAGAACGAAATTTGGTGACCCAAGTGGTTTTGGTGCACTGATCATTACCTGAAAGAATCATCAAGATTGGGTGAAAAAATGTTTGCTGAGATTTCAGGCCACTCGTAGTTTTTTAAAAGCTTTCGAACCCCTTTCCATGAAAATGATTTTCGCAAGTCTCTGCTTATGCCTACATCAACAGCAAACAAACCATAGAAATAGAACTTGACACTGCTTTATTGTGTCAAGTTTCAAAGAACTAGCACAAACCGTGTTTGATTTTGAATTCCAAATACATGTATCCCTATAGGAGAAAACAGAGTGAAACCTAAAAATGAAAAGGGTTACTGCAAACGAACGGTTTAACCTAGAAGAACAAAATTTGGTGAGCCAAGTGGTTTCGGTGTACTGATAATTAACTGAAAGAATCATCAAGATTGGGTGAAAAAATGTTTGCTGAGATTTCAGGCAACTCGTAGTTTTTTGGAAGCTTGGCAACCCCGTTCCATGAAAGTGATTTTCGCCAGTCTCTGCTTAGGGCTACATCAACAGCAAAAAAACAATAGAGATAGAACTTGAAACTGCTTTATATTGTCAAGTTTCAAAGAGCTAGCAGAAACAGTGTTCGATTTAGAGTTCCAAATACATGTATCCTTAGAGGAGAAAACAGAGTAAAACTTAAAATGTAAACGGTTACTTCAAACGAACGGTTTAAGCTAGAAGAACGAAATTTGGTGAGCTAAGTGGTTTTGGTGTACTGATAATTACCTGAAAGAATCATCAAGATTGGGTGAAAAAATGTTTGCTGAGATTTCAGGCAACTCAAAGTTTTTTGGAAGCTTGGCAACCCCTTTCCATGAAGGTGATTTTCGCCAGTCTATGCTTAGGGCTACGTCAATAGCAAACAAACCATAGAGATAGAAAATGAAACTGCTTTATTGTGTCAAGTTTCAAAGAGCTAGCACAAACCGAGTTTGATTTAGAGTTCCAAATACATGTATCCCTATAGGAGAAAACAGAGTGAAACCTAAAAATGAAATCGGTTACTCCAAACGAAAGGTTTAACCTAGAAGAACGAAATTTGGTGAGCCAAGTGGTTTTGGTGTACTGATCATTACCTGAAAGAATCATCAAGATTGGGAGAAAAAAATGTTTGCTGAGATTTCAGGCAACTCGTAGATTTTTGGAAGCTTGGCAACCCCTTTCCATGAAAGTGATTTTCGCCAGTCTCTGCTTAGGGATACGTCAACAGGAAACAAACCATAGAGATAGAACTTGAAACTGCTTTATTGTGTCAAGTTTCAAAGAGCTAGCACAAACCGTGTTTGATTTAGAGTTCCAAATACATGTATCCCTATAGGAGAAAACAGAGTGAAACCTAAAAATGAAAACGGTTACTGCAAACGAATGTTTTAACCTAGAAGAACGAAATTTGGTGAGCCAAGTTGTTTTGGTGTACTGATCACTACGTGAAAGAATCATCAAGATTGGGTGAAAAAATGTTGGATGAGATTTCAGGCAACTCGTAGTTTTTTGGCTGCTTGGCAACCCCTTTCCATGAAAGTGATTTTCGCCAGTCTCTGCTTAGGGCTACATCAACAGCAAGCAATCCATATAGATAGAACTTGAAACTGCTTTATTGTGTCAAGTTTCAAAGAGCTAGCACTAACCGTGTTTGATTTAGAGTTCCAACTACATGTATCCCTATAGGAGAAAACAGAGTGAAAACTAAAAATGAAAACGGTTACTGCAAACGAACGGTTTAACCTAGAAGAACGAAATTTGGTGAGCCAAGTGGTTTTGGTGTACTGATCATTACCTGAAGAATCATCAAGATTGGGTGAAGAAATGTTTGCTGAGATTTCAGGCAACTCGTAATTTTTTGGAAGCTTGGCAACCCCTTTCCATATAAGTGATTTTCGCCAGTCTCTGCTTAGGGCTACATCAACAGCAAACAAACCATAGAGACAGAACTTGAAACTGCTTTATTGTGCCAAGTTTCAAAGAGCTAGCACAAATCGTGTTTGTTTTAGAGTTCCAAATACATGTATCCCTATAGGAGAAAACAGAGTGAAACCTAAAAATGAAAACGGTTACTGCAAACGAACGGTTTAACCTAGAAGAACGAAATTTGGTGAGCCAAGTGGTTTTGGTGTACTGATCATTACCTGAAAAAATCATCAAGATTGGGTGAAAAAATGTTTGCTGAGATTTCAGGCAACTCGTAGTTTTTTGGAAGCTTGGCAACTTCTTTCCATTAATGTGATTTTCGACAGTCTCTGCTTAGGGCTACATCAACAGCAAACAAACCATAGAGATAGAACTTGAAACTGCTTTATTGTGTCAAGTTTGAAAGAGCTAGCACAAACCGTGTTTGATTTAGTATTCTAAATACATGTATCCCTATAGGAGAAAACAGAGTGAAACCTAAAAATGAAAACGGCTCTTGCAAACGAACGGTTTAACCTAGAAGAACGAAATTTGGTGAGCCAAGTGGTTTTGGTGTACTGATAATTACGTGAAAGAATCTTCAAGATTGGGTGAAAATATGTTGGATGAGATTTCAGGAAACTCGTAGTTTTTTGGAAGCTTGGCAACCCCTTTCCATGAAAGTGATTTTCGCCAGTCTCTTCTTAGGGCTACATCAACAGCAAAAAAACCATAGAGATAGAACTTGAAACTCCTTAATTGTGTCAAGTTTCAAAGAGCTAGCACAAACCGTGTTTGATTTAGAGTTCCAAATACATGTATCCCTATAGGAGAAAACAGAGTGAAACCTAAAAATGAAAACGATTACTGCAAATGAACGGTTTAACCTAGAAGAACGTAATTCGGTGAGCCACGTGGTTTTGGTGTACTGATCATTACCTGAAAGAATCATCAAGATTGGGTGAAAAAATGTTTGCTGAGATTTCAGGGAACTCGTAGTTTTTTGGAAGCTTTTCAACCCCTTTCTATGAAAGTGATTTTCGCCAGTCTCTGCTTAGGGCTACATCAACAGCAAAAAAAACATAGAGACAGAACTTGAAACTGCTTTATTGTGTCAAGTTTCAAAGAGCTATCACAAACCGTGTTTGATTTAGAGTTCTAAATACATGTATCCCTATAGGAGAAAACAGAGTGAAACCTAAAAATGAAAAGGGTTACTGCAAACGAACGGTTTAACCTAGAAGTACAAAATTTGGTGAGCCAAGTGGTTTCGGTGTACTGATAATTAACTGAAAGAATCATCAAGATTGGGTGAAAAAATGTTTGCTGAGATTTCAGGCAACTCGTAGTTTTTTGGAAGCTTGGCAACCCCGTTCCATGAAAGTGATTTTTGCCAGTCTCTGCTTAGGGCTACATCAACAGCAAAAAAACAATAGAGATAGAACTTGAAACTGCTTTATTGTGTCAAGTTTCAAAGAGCTAGCAGAAACAGTGTTCGATTTAGAGTTCCAAATACATGTATCCTTAGAGGAGAAAACAGAGTAAAACTTAAAATGTAAACGGTTACTTCAAACGAACGGTTTAAGCTAGAAGAACGAAATTTGGTGAGCTAAGTGGTTTTGGTATACTGATAATTACCTGAAAGAATCCTTAAGACTGGGTGAAAAAAATGTTTGCTGAGATTTCAGGCAACTCGAAGTTTTTTGGAAGCTTGGCAACCCTTTTCCATGAACGTGATTTTCGCCAGTCTCTGCTTAGGGCTACATTAACAGCAAACAACCCATAGAGATAGAACTTGAAACTGCTTTATTGTATCAAGTTTCAAAGGGCTAGCACAAACCGAGTTTGATTTAGAGTTCCAAATACATGTATCCCTAGAGGAGAAAACAGAGTGAAACCTAAAAATGAAAACGGTTACTGCAAACGAACGGTTTAACCTAGAAGAACGAAATTTGGTGAGCCAAGTGGTTTTGGTGTACTGATTATTACCTGAAAGAATCATCAAGATTGGGAGAAAAAAATGTTTGCTGAGATTTCAGGCAACTCGTAGATTTTTGGAAGCTTGGCAACCCCTTTCCATGAAAGTGATTTTCGCCAGTCTCTGCTTAGGGATACGTCAACAGGAAACAAACCATAGAGATAGAACTTGAAACTGCTTTATTGTGTCAAGTTTCAAAGAGCTAGCACAAACCGTGTTTGATTTAGAGTTCCAAATACATGTATCCCTATAGGAGAAAACAGAGTGAAACCTAAAAATGAAAACGGTTACTGCAAACGAATGTTTTAACCTAGAAGAACGAAATTTGGTGAGCCAAGTTGTTTTGGTGTACTGATCACTACGTGAAAGAATCATCAAGATTGGGTGAAAAAATGTTGGATGAGATTTCAGGCAACTCGTAGTTTTTTGGCTGCTTGGCAACCCCTTTCCATGAAAGTGATTTTCGCCAGTCTCTGCTTAGGGCTACATCAACAGCAAGCAAACCATATAGATAGAACTTGAAACTGCTTTATTGTGTCAAGTTTCAAAGAGCTAGCACTAACCGTGTTTGATTTAGAGTTCCAACTACATGTATCCCTATAGGAGAAAACAGAGTGAAAACTAAAAATGAAAACGGTTACTGCAAACGAACGGTTTAACCTAGAAGAACGAAATTTGGTGAGCCAAGTGGTTTTGGTGTACTGATCATTACCTGAAAGAATCATCAAGATTGGGTGAAGAAATGTTTGCTGAGATTTCAGGCAACTCGTAATTTTTTGGAAGCTTGGCAACCCCTTTCCATATAAGTGATTTTCGCCAGTCTCTGCTTAGGGCTACATCAACAGCAAACAAACCATAGAGATAGAACTTGAAACTGCTTTATTGTGCCAAGTTTCAAAGAGCTAGCACAAATCGTGTTTGTTTTAGAGTTCCAAATACATGTATCCCTATAGGAGAAAACAGAGTGAAACCTAAAAATGAAAACGGTTACTGCAAACGAACGGTTTAACCTAGAAGAACGAAATTTGGTGAGCCAAGTGGTTTTGGTGTACTGATCATTACCTGAAAAAATCATCAAGATTGGGTGAAAAAATGTTTGCTGAGATTTCAGGCAACTCGTAGTTTTTTGGAAGCTTGGCAACTTCTTTCCATTAATGTGATTTTCGACAGTCTCTGCTTAGGGCTACATCAACAGCAAACAAACCATAGAGATAGAACTTGAAACTGCTTTATTGTGTCAAGTTTGAAAGAGCTAGCACAAACCGTGTTTGATTTAGTATTCTAAATACATGTATCCCTATAGGAGAAAACAGAGTGAAACCTAAAAATGAAAACGGCTCTTGCAAACGAACGGTTTAACCTAGAAGAACGAAATTTGGTGAGCCAAGTGGTTTTGGTGTACTGATAATTACGTGAAAGAATCTTCAAGATTGGGTGAAAATATGTTGGATGAGATTTCAGGAAACTCGTAGTTTTTTGGAAGCTTGGCAACCCCTTTCCATGAAAGTGATTTTCGCCAGTCTCTTCTTAGGGCTACATCAACAGCAAAAAAACCATAGAGATAGAACTTGAAACTCCTTAATTGTGTCAAGTTTCAAAGAGCTAGCACAAACCGTGTTTGATTTAGAGTTCCAAATACATGTATCCCTATAGGAGAAAACAGAGTGAAACCTAAAAATGAAAACGGTTACTGCAAACGAACGGTTTAACCTAGAAGAACGTAATTCGGTGAGCCACGTGGTTTTGGTGTACTGATCATTACCTGAAAGAATCATCAAGATTGGGTGAAAAAATGTTTGCTGAGATTTCAGGGAACTCGTAGTTTTTTGGAAGCTTTTCAACCCCTTTCTATGAAAGTGATTTTCGCCAGTCTCTGCTTAGGGCTACATCAACAGCAAAAAAAACATAGAGACAGAACTTGAAACTGCTTTATTGTGTCAAGTTTCAAAGAGCTATCACAAACCGTGTTTGATTTAGAGTTCTAAATACATGTATCCCTATAGGAGAAAACAGAGTGAAACCTAAAAATGAAAAGGGTTACTGCAAACGAACGGTTTAACCTAGAAGTACAAAATTTGGTGAGCCAAGTGGTTTCGGTGTACTGATAATTAACTGAAAGAATCATCAAGATTGGGTGAAAAAATGTTTGCTGAGATTTCAGGCAACTCGTAGTTTTTTGGAAGCTTGGCAACCCCGTTCCATGAAAGTGATTTTTGCCAGTCTCTGCTTAGGGCTACATCAACAGCAAAAAAACAATAGAGATAGAACTTGAAACTGCTTTATTGTGTCAAGTTTCAAAGAGCTAGCAGAAACAGTGTTCGATTTAGAGTTCCAAATACATGTATCCTTAGAGGAGAAAACAGAGTAAAACTTAAAATGTAAACGGTTACTTCAAACGAACGGTTTAAGCTAGAAGAACGAAATTTGGTGAGCTAAGTGGTTTTGGTATACTGATAATTACCTGAAAGAATCCTTAAGACTGGGTGAAAAAAATGTTTGCTGAGATTTCAGGCAACTCGAAGTTTTTTGGAAGCTTGGCAACCCCTTTCCATGAACGTGATTTTCGCCAGTCTCTGCTTAGGGCTACATTAACAGCAAACAACCCATAGAGATAGAACTTGAAACTGCTTTATTGTATCAAGTTTCAAAGGGCTAGCACAAACCGAGTTTGATTTAGAGTTCCAAATACATGTATCCCTAGAGGAGAAAACAGAGTGAAACCTAAAAATGAAAACGGTTACTGCAAACGAACGATGTAACTTAGAAAAACGAAATTTGGTGAGCCAAGTGGTTTTGGTGTACTGATCATTACCTGAAAAAATCATCAAGATTGGGTGAAAAACTGTTTGCTGAGATTTCAGGAAACTCGTAGTTTTTTGGAAGCTTGGCAATCCGTTTCCATGAAAGTGATTTTCGCCAATCTCTGCATAGGGCTACATCAACAGCAAACAAACCATAGATATATAACTTGAAACTGCTTTATTTTGTGAAGTTTTAGAGAGCTAGCACAAACCGTGTTTGATTTAGAGTTCCAAATACATGTATCCCTATAGGAGAAAACAGAGTGAAACCTAAAAATGAAAACGGTTACTGCAACGAACTGTTTAACCTAGAAGAACGAAATTTTGTGAACCAAGTGGTTTTGGTGTACTGATCATTACCTGAAAGAATGATCAAGATTGGGTGAAAAAATGTTGGCAGAGTTTTCAAGCAATTCGTAGTTTTTTGGAAGCTTGGCAACCCCTTTCCATGAAAGTGATTTTCGCCAGTCTCTGCTTAGGGCTATATCAACAGCAAAAAAACCACATAGATAGAACCTGAAACTGCTTTATTGTGTCAAGTTTCAAAGAGCTAGCACAAACCGAGTTTGATTTAGAGTTACAACTACATGTATCCCTATAGGAGAAAACAGAGTGAAACCTAAAAATGAAAACGGTTACTGCAAACGAAAGGTGTAACCTAGAAAAACGAAATTTGGTGAGCCAAGTGGTTTAGGTGTACTGATCATTACGTGAAAGAATCATCATGATTGTGTGAAAAAATGTTGGCTGAGATTTCAGGCAACTCGTAGTTTTTTGGAAGCTTGGCAACCCCTTTCCATGAAAGTGATTTTCGCCAGTCTCTGCTTAGGGCTACATGAACAGCATAAAAAAAAACATAGAGTTAGAACTTCAAACTGCTTTATTGTGTCAAGTTTCAAAGAGCTAGCACAAACCGTGTTTGATTTAGAGTTCCAACTACATGTATTCCTATAGGAGAAAACAGAGTGAAACCTAAAAATGAAAACGGTTACTGCAAACGAACGGTTTAACCTAGAAGAACGAAATTTGGTGACCCAAGTGGTTTTGGTGCACTGATCATTACCTGAAAGAATCATCAAGATTGGGTGAAAAAATGTTTGCTGAGATTTCAGGCCACTCGTAGTTTTTTAAAAGCTTTCGAACCCCTTTCCATGAAAATGATTTTCGCAAGTCTCTGCTTATGCCTACATCAACAGCAAACAAACCATAGAAATAGAACTTGACACTGCTTTATTGTGTCAAGTTTCAAAGAACTAGCACAAACCGTGTTTGATTTTGAGTTCCAAATACATGTATCCCCACAGGAGAAAACAGAGTGAAACCTAAAAATGAAAACGGTTACTGCAAACGAACGGTTTAACCTAGAAGAACAAAATTTGGAGAGCCAAGTGGTTTTGATGTACTGACCATTACCTAAAAGAATCATCAAGATTGGGTGAAAAAATGTTTGCTGAGATTTCAGGCAACTCGTAGTTTTTTGGAAGCTTGGCAACACCTTTCCATTAAAGTGATTTTCGCCAGTCTCTGCTTAGGGCTACATCAACAGCAAAAAAAACATAGAGATAGTACTTGACACTGCTTTATTGTGTCAAGTTTCAAAGAGATAGTACAATCCGTGTTTGATTTAGAGTTACAACTACATGTATCGCTATAGGAGAAAACAGAGTGAAACCTAAAAATGAAAATGGTTACTGCAAACGAAAGGTGTAACCTAGAAGAACGAAACTTGGTGAGCCAAGTGGTTTTGGTGTAATGATCATTACCTGAAAGAATCATCAAGATTGGGTGAAAAAATGTTTGCTGAGATTTCAGGCAACTCGTAGTTTTTTGGAAGCTTGGCAAACCCTTTCCATGAAAGTGATTTTCGCCAATCTCCGCTTAGGGCTACATCAACAGCAAAAAAAAAAAACGTAAAGATAGAACTTGACACTGCTTTATTGTGTCAAGTTTCAAAGAGCTAGCACAAACCGTGTTTGATTTTGAGTTCCAAATACATGTATCCCTACAGGAGAAAACAGAGTGAAACCTAAAAATGAAAACGGTTACTGTAAACGAACGGTTTAACCTAGAAGAATGAAATTTGGTGAGCCAAGTGGTTTTGGTGTACTGATCATTACCTGAAAGAATCATCAAGATTGGGTGAAAAAATGTTTGCTGAGATTTCAGGCAACTCGTAGTTTTTTGGAAGCTTGGCAACCCCTTTCAATGAAAGTGATATTCGCCAGACTCTGCTTTTGGCTACATCAACAGCAAAAAAAACGTAGAGATAGAACTTGACACTGCTTTATTCTGTCAAGTTTCAAAGAGCTAGTACAAACCGTGTTTGATTTAGAGTTCCAAATACATGTATCGCTATAGGAGAAAACAGAGTGAAACCTAAAAATGAAAACGGTTACTGCAAACGAAAGGTGTAACCTAGAAGAACGAAATTTGGTGAGCCAAGTGGTTTTGGTGTACTGATCATTACGTGAAAGAATCATCAAGATTGGGTGAAAAAATGTTGGCTGAGATTTCAGGCAACTCGTAGTTTTTTGGAAGCTTGGCAAACCCTTTCCATGAAAGTGATTTTCGCCAGTCTCTGCTTCGGGCTACATCAACAGCAAACAAACCATAGAGATAGAACATGAAACTGCTTTATTGTGTCAAGTTTCAAAGAGCTAGCACAAACCGTGTTTGATTTAGAGTTCCAAATACATGTATCCCTATAGGAGAAAACAGAGTGAAACCTAAAAATGAAAACGGTTACTGCAAACGAACGGTGTAACTCAAAAGAACGAAATTTGGTGAGTTAAGTGGTTTTGGTGTACTGATCATTACCTGAAAGAATCATCAAGATTGGGTGAAAAAATGTTTGCTGAGATTTCAGGCAACTCGTAGTTTTTTGGAAGATTGGCAACCCCTTTCCATGAAAGTGATTTTCGCCAGTCTCTGCTTAGGGCTACATCAACAGCAAAAAAAAACGTAGAGATAGAACTTGACACTGCTTTATTGTGTCAAGTTTCAAAGAGCTAGTACAAACCTTGTTTGATTTAGAGTTACAACTACATGTATCGCTATAGGAGAAAACAGAGTGAAACCTAAAAATGAAAACGGTTACTGCAAACGAAAGGTTTAACCTAGAAGAACGAAATTTGGTGAGCCAAGTGGTTTTGGTGTACTGATCATTACGTGAAAGAATCATCAAGATTGGGTGAAAAAATGTTAGCTGAGATTTCAGGCAACTCGTAGTTTTTTGGAAGCTTGGCAAACCCTTTCCATGAAAGTGATTTTCGCCAGTCTCTGCTTAGGGCTACATCAACAGCAAACAAACCATAGAGATAGAACTTGAAACTGCTTTATTGTGTCAAGTTTCAAAGAGCTAGCACAAACCGTTTTTGATTTAGAGTTCCAAATACATGTATAACTATAGGAGAAAACAGCGTGAAAACTAAAAATGAAAACGGTTACTGCAAACGAACGGTTTAACCTAGAAGAACGAAATTTGGTGTGCCAAGTAGTTTGGTGTACTGATAATCACCTGAAAGAATCATCAAGATTGGGTGAAAAAATGTTTGCTGAGATTTCAGGCAACTCGTAGTTTTTTGGAAGCTTGGCAACCCCTTTCCATGAAAGTGATTTTCGCCAGTCTCTGCTTAGGGCTACATGAAGAGCATAAAAAAAACATAGAGATAGAACTTGAAACTGCTTTATTGTGTCAAGTTTCAAAGATCTAGTACAAACCGTGTTTGATTTAGAGTTCCAAATACATGTATCCCTATAGAAGAAAACAGAGTGAAACCTAAAAATGAAAACGGTTACTGCAAACGAACGGTTTAACCTAGAAGAACGAAATTTAATGAGCCAAGTGGTTGTGGTGTAATTATCATTACCTGAAAGAATCATCAAGATTGGGTGAAAAAATGTTTGCTGAGATTTCAGGCCACTCGTTGTTTTTTAAAAGCTTGGGAACCCCTTTCCATGAAAGTGATTTTCGCCAGTCTCTGCTTATGCCTACATCAACAGCAAACAAACCATAGAGATAGAACTTGAAACTGCTTTATTGTGTCAAGTTTCAAAGAGCTAGCACAAACCGTGTTTGATTTAGAGTTCCAACTACATGTATCCCCATAGGAGAAAACAGAGTGAAACCTAAAAATGAAAACGGTTACTGCAAACGAACGGTTTAACCTAGAAGAACGAAATTTGGTGAGCCAAGTGGTTTTGGTGTACTGATCATTACCTGAAAGAATCATCAAGATTTGGTGAAAAAATATTTGCTGCGATTTCAGGAAACTCGTAGTTTTTTGGAAGCTTGGCAACCCCTTTCCATGAAAGTGATTTTCGCCAGTCTCTGCTTAGGGCTACATCAACAGCAAACAAACCATAGAGATAGAACTTGAAACTGCTTTATTGTGTCAAGTTTCAAAGAGCTAGCACAAACCGTGTTTTATTTAGAGTTTCAACTACATGTATCCCTATAGGAGAAAACAGATTGAAACCTAAAAATGAAAACGCTTACTGCAAACGAACGGTTTAACCTAGATGAACAAAATTTGGTGAGCCAAGTGGTTTTGGTGTACTTATCATTACATGAAAAAATTATCAAGATTGGGTGAAAAAATGTTTGCTGAGATTTCAGGCAACTAGTAGTTTTTTAAAAGCTTGGCAACCCCTTTCCATGAATGTGATTTTCGCCAGTCTCTGCTTAGGGCTACATCAACAGCAAACAAACCATAGAGATAGAACTTGAAACTGCTTTATTGTGTCACGTTTCAAAGAGCTAGCACAAACTGTGTTTGATTTAGAGTTACAACTACATGTATCCCTACAGGAGAAAACAGAGTGAAACCTTAAAATTAAATCGGTTACTGCAAACGAACGGTTTAACCTAGAAGAACGAAATTTGGTGAGCCAAGTGGTTTTGGTGTACTGATCATTACCTGAAAAAATCATCAAGAGTAGGTGAAAAAATGTTTGCTGAGATTTCAGGCAACTCGTAGTTTTTTAAAAGCTTGGCAACCCCTTTCCATGAATGTGATTTTCGCCAGTCTCTGCTTAGGACTACATCAACAGCAAACAAACCATAGAGATAGAACTTGAAACTGCTCTATTGTGTCAAGTTTCAAAGAGCTACCACAAACCGTGTTTGATTTAGAGTTCCAACTACATGTATCCCTATAGGAGAAAACAGAGTGAAACTTAAAAATGAAAACGGTTACTGCAAACGAACGGTTTAACCTAGAAGAACGAAATTTGGTTAGCCAAGTGGTTTTGGTGTACTGATAATTACCTGAAAGAATCATCAAAATTGGGTGAAAAAATGTTTGCTGAAATTTCAGGCAACTCGTAGTTTTTTAAAAGCTTGGCAAACCCTTTCCATGAAAGTGATTTTCGCCAGTCTCTGCTTAGGGCTACATAAACAGCAAACAAACCATAGAGATAGAACTTGAAACTGCTTTATTGGGTCAAGTTTCAAAGAGCCAGTTCGAACCGTGTTTGATTTAGAGTTCCAAATACATGTATCCCTATAGGAGAAAAAAGAGGGAAACCTAAAAATGAAAACGCTTACTGCAAACGAACGGTTTAACCTAGAAGAACGAAATTTAGTGAGCCAAGTGGTTTTGGTGTACTGATCATTACCTGAAAGAATCATCAAGATTAGGTGAAAAAATGTTTGCTGAAATTTCAGGGAACTCGTAGTTTTTTGGAAGCTTGGCAACCCCTTTCCATGAAAGTGATTTTCGCCAGTCTCTGCTTAGGGCTACATCAACAGCAAACAAACCATAGAGATAGAACTTGAAACTGCTTTATTGTGTCAAGTTTCATAGAGGTAGCACAAACCGAGTTTGATTTAGAGTTTCAAATACATTTATCCCTATAGGAGAAAACAGAGTGAAACCTAAAAATGAAAACGGTTACTGCAAACGAACGGTTTAACCTATAAGAACTCAATTTAGTGAGCCAAGTGGTTTTGGTGTACTGATCATTACCTGAAAGAATCATCAAGATAGGGTGAAAAAATGTTTGCTGAGATTTCAGGCAACTTGTAGTTTTCTGGAAGCTGGGCAACCCCTTTAAATGAAAGTGATTTTCGCCAATCTATGCTTAGGGCTACATCAACAGCAAACAAACCATAGAGATAGAACTTGAAACTGCTTTATTGTGTCCAGTTTCAAAGAGCTAGCACAAACCGTGTTTGATTTAGATTTCCAACTACATGTATTCCTATAGGAGAAAACAGAGTGAAACCTAAAAATGAAAACGGTTACTTCAAAAGAACTGTTTAAACTAGAAGAACGAAATTTGGTGAGCCAAGTGATTTTGGTGTACTGATTATTACCTGAAAGAATCATCAAGATTGGGTGAAAAAATGTTTGCTGAGATTTCAGGCAACTCGTAGTTTTTTGAAAGCTTGGCAACCCCTTTCCATGAAAGTGATTTTCGCCAGTCTCTGCTTAGGGCTACATCAACAGCAAACAAACCATAGAGATAGAACTTGAAACTGCTTTATTGTGTCAAGTTTCAAAGAGCTAGCACAAACCGTGTTTGATTTAGAGTTCCAAATACATGTATCCTTATAGGAGAAAACAGAGTGAAACCTAAAAATAAAAACGGTTACTGCAAACGTACGGTTTAACCTAGAAGAACGATATTTGGTGAGCCAAGTGGTTTTGGTGTACTGATCATTACCTGAAAGAATCATCAAGATTGGGTGAAAAAATATTTGCTGAGATTTCAGGCAACTCGTAGTTTTTTGGAAGCTTGGCAACCCCTTTCCATGAAAGTGATTTTCGCCAGTTTCCGCTTATGCCTACATCAACAGCATAAAAAAAACATAGAGATAGAACTTGAAACTGCTTTATTGTGTCAACTTTCAAAGAGCTAGCACAAACCGTGTTTGATTTAGAGTTCCAACTACATGTATTCATATAGGAGAAAACAGAGAAAAACCTAAAAATAAAAACGGTTACTGCAAACGAACGGTTTAACCTAGAAGAACAAAATTTGGTGAGCCAAGTGGTTTTGGTGTACTGATCATTACCTGAAAGAATTATCAAGATTGGGTGAAAAAATGTTTGCTGAGATTTCAGGCAACTCGTAGTTTTTTCGAAGCTTGGCAACCCCTTTCCATGAAAGTGATATTCGCCAGTCTCTGCTTAGGGCTACATCAACAGCAAACAAACCATGGAGATAGAACTTGAAACTTCTATATTTTGTCAAGTTTCAAAGGGCTAGCACAAACCGTGTTTGATTTAGAGTTCCAACTACATGTATCCCTATAGGAGAAACAGAGTGAAACCTAAAAATGAAAACGGTTACTGCAAACGAACGGTTTAACCTAGAAGAACGAAATTTGGTGAGCCCAGAGGTTTTGGTGTACTGATCATTACGTGAAAGAATCATCAAGATTGGGTGAAAAAATGTTTGCTGAGATTTCAGGCAACTCGTAGTTTTTTGGAAGCTTGGCAACCCCTTTCCATGAAAGTGATTTTCGCCAGTCTCTGCTTAGGGCTACATCAACAGCAAACAAACCATAGAGATAGAACTTGAAACTCCTTTATTGTGTCAAGTTTCAAGAGCTAGCACAAACCGTGTTTGATTTAGAGTTCCAACTACATGTATCCCTATAGTAGAAAACAGAGTGAAACCTAAAAATGAAAAAGGTTACTGCAAACGAACGGTGTAACCTAGACGAAAGAAATTTGATTAGCCAAGTGGCTTTGGTGTACTGATCATTACCTGAAAGAATCATCAAGATTGGGTGAAAAAATGTTTGCTGAGATTTCAGGGAACTTGTAGTTTTTTGGAAGCTTGGCAACCCCTTTCCATGAAAGTGATATTCGCCAGTCTCTGCTTAGGGCTACATCAACAGCAAACAAACCATAGAGATAGAACTTGAAACTGCTTTATTGGGTCAAGTTTCAAAGAGCTAGCACAAACCGTGTTTGATTTAGAGTTCCAAATACATGTATCCCTATAGAAGAAAACAGAGTGAAACCTAAAAATGAAAACGGTTACTGCAAGCGAAAGGTTTAACCTATAACAACGAAATTTAGTGAGTCAAGTGGTTTTGGTATACTGATCATTACCTGAAAAAATCATCAAGATTGGGTGAAAAAATGTTTGCTGAGATTTTAGATAACTCGTAGTTTTTTGGAAGCTTGGCAACCCCTTTAAATGAAAGTGATTTTCGCCAGATTCTGCTTAGGGCTACATCAACAGCAAACAAACCATGGAGATAGAACTTGAAACTTCTATATTTTGTCAAGTTTCAAAGGGCTAGCACAAACCGTGTTTGATTTAGAGTTCCAACTACATGTATCCCTATAGGAGAAAACAGAGTGAAACCTAAAAATGAAAACGGTTACTGCAAACGAACGGTTTAACCTAGAAGAACGAAATTTGGTGAGCCCAGTGGTTTTGGTGTACTGATCATTACGTGAAAGAATCATCAAGATTGGGTGAAAAAATGTTTGCTGAGATTTCAAGCAACTCGTAGTTTTTTGAAGCTTGGCAACCCCTTTCCATGAAAGTGATTATCGCCAGTCTCTGCTTAGGGCTACATCAACAGCAAACAAACCATAGAGATAGAACTTGAAACTGCTTTATTGTGTCAAGTTTCAAAGAGCTAGCACAAACCGTGTTTGATTTAGAGTTCCAAATACATGTATCCCTATAGGAGAAAACAGAGTGAAATCTAAAAATGAAAACGGTTACTGCAAACGAACGGTTTAACCTAAAAGAACGAAATTTGGTGAGCCAAGTGGTTTTGGTGTACTGATCATTACGTGAAAGAATCATCAAGATTGGGTGAAAAAATGTTTGCTGAGATTTCAGGCAACTCGTAGTTTTTTGGAAGCTTGGCAACCCCTTTCCATGAAAGTGATTTTTGCCAGTCTCTGCTTAGGGCTACATCAACAGCAAACAAACCATAGAGATAGAACTTGAAACTCCTTTATTGTGTCAAGTTTCAAGAGCTAGCACAAACCGTGTTTGATTTAGAGTTCCAACTACATGTATCCCTATAGTAGAAAACAGAGTGAAACCTAAAAATGAAAAAGGTTACTGCAAACGAACGGTGTAACCTAGACGAAAGAAATTTGATTAGCCAAGTGGCTTTGGTGTACTGATCATTACCTGAAAGAATCATCAAGATTGGGTGAAAAAATGTTTGCTGAGATTTCAGGGAACTTGTAGTTTTTTGGAAGCTTGGCAACCCCTTTCCATGAAAGTGATATTCGCCAGTCTCTGCTTAGGGCTACATCAACAGCAAACAAACCATAGAGATAGAACTTGAAACTGCTTTATTGGGTCAAGTTTCAAAGAGCTAGCACAAACCGTGTTTGATTTAGAGTTCCAAATACATGTATCCCTATAGAAGAAAACAGAGTGAAACCTAAAAATGAAAACGGTTACTGCAAGCGAAAGGTTTAACCTATAACAACGAAATTTAGTGAGTCAAGTGGTTTTGGTATACTGATCATTACCTGAAAAAATCATCAAGATTGGGTGAAAAAATGTTTGCTGAGATTTTAGATAACTCGTAGTTTTTTGGAAGCTTGGCAACCCCTTTAAATGAAAGTGATTTTCGCCAGATTCTGCTTAGGGCTACATCAACAGCAAACAAACCATGGAGATAGAACTTGAAACTTCTATATTTTGTCAAGTTTCAAAGGGCTAGCACAAACCGTGTTTGATTTAGAGTTCCAACTACATGTATCCCTATAGGAGAAAACAGAGTGAAACCTAAAAATGAAAATGGTTACTGCAAACGAACGGTTTAACCTAGAAGAACGAAATTTGGTGAGCCCAGTGGTTTTGGTGTACTGATCATTACGTGAAAGAATCATCAAGATTGGGTGAAAAAATGTTTGCTGAGATTTCAAGCAACTCGTAGTTTTTTGAAGCTTGGCAACCCCTTTCCATGAAAGTGATTAACGCCAGTCTCTGCTTAGGGCTACATCAACAGCAAACAAACCATAGAGATAGAACTTGAAACTGCTTTATTGTGTCAAGTTTCAAAGAGCTAGCACAAACCGTGTTTGATTTAGAGTTCCAAATACATGTATCCCTATAGGAGAAAACAGAGTGAAATCTAAAAATGAAAACGGTTACTGCAAACGAACGGTTTAACCTAAAAGATCGAAATTTGGTGAGCCAAGTGGTTATGGTGTACTGATCATTACATGAAAGAATCATCAAGATTGGGTAAAAAAATATTTGCTGAGATTTCAGGCAACTCAAAGTTTTTTGGAAGCTTTGCAACCCCTTTAAATGTAAGGGATTTTCGCCAGTCTCTGCTTAGGACTACATCAACAACAAAAAAACCATAGAGATAGAACTTGAAACTTCTTTATTGTGTCAAGTTTCAAAGAGCTAGCACAAACCGTGTTTGATTTAGAGTTCCAACAACATGTATCCCTATAGGAGAAAACAGAGTGAAACCTGAAAATGAAAATGGTTACTGCAAACGAACGGTGTAACCTAGAAGAACGAAATTTGGTGAGCCAAGTAGTTTTGGTGTACTGATCATTACCTGAAAGAATCATCAAGATTGGGTGAAAAAATGTTTGCTGAGATTTCAGGTAACTCGTAGTTTTCTGGAAGCTTGGCATCCCCTTTAAATGAAAGTGATTTTCGCCAGTCTCTTCTTAGGGCTACATCAACAGCAAACAAACCATAGAGAAAGAACTTGAAACTGCTTTATTGTGTCAAGTTTCAAAGAGCTAGCACAAACCGTGTTTGATTTAGAGTTCCAACTACATGTATCCCTATAGGAGAAAACAGAGTGAAACCTAAAAATGAAAACAGTTACTGCAAACGAACGGTGTAACCTAGAAGAACGAAATTTGGTAAGCCAAGTGGATTTGGTGTACTGATCATTACCTGAACGAATCATCAAGATTCAGTGAAGAAATGTTTGCTGAGATTTCAGGCAACTCATAGTTTTTTGGAAGGTTGGCAACCCATTTAAATGAAAGTGATTTTCGCCAGTCTCTGCTTAGGACTATATCAACAACAAAAAAACCATACAGAGAGAACTTGAAACTGCTTTGTTGTGTCAAGTTTCAAAAGCTAGCACAAACCGTGTTTGATTTAAAGATCCAAATACATGTATCCCTATAGGAGAAAACAGTGTGAAACCTAAAAATGAAAAAGGTTACTGCAAATGAACCGTTTAACCTAGAAGTACGAAATTTGGTGAGCCAAGTTGTTTTGGTGTACTGATCATTACCTGAAAGAATCATCAAGATTGGCTGAAAAAATGTTTGCTGAGATTTCAGGCAACTCGTAGTTTTTTGGAAGCTTGGCAACCCCTTTCCATGAAAGTGATTTTCGCCAGTCTCTGCTTAGGGCTACATCAACAGCAAACAAACCATAGCGATAGAACTTGAAACTGCTTTATTGTGTCAAGTTTCAAAGAGCTAGCACAAACCGTGTTTGATTTAGAGTTCCAAATACATGTATCCCTATAGGAGAAAACAGAGTGAAACCTAAAAATGAAAACGGTTACTGACAACGAACGGTTTAACCTAGAAGAACGAAACTTGGTGAGCCTAGTGGTTTTGGTGTACTGATCATTACCTGAAAGAATCATCAAGATTGGGTGGAAAAATGTTTGCTACGATTTCAGGGAACTCGTAGTTTTTTGGAAGCTTGGCAACCCCTTTCTATGAAAGTGATTTTCGCCAGTCTCTGCTTAGGGCTACATCAACAGCAAACAAACCATAGAGATAGAACTTGAAACTGCTTTATTGTGTCAAGTTTCAAAGAGCTAGCACAAACCGTGTTTGATTTAGAGTTCCAAATACATGTATCCCTATAGGAGAAAACAGAGTGAAACCTAAAAATGAAAATGGTTACTGCAAACGAACGGTTTAACCTAGAAGAACGAAACTTGGTGAGCCTAGTGGTTTTGGTGTACTGATCATTACCTGAAAGAATCATCAAGATTGGGTGAAAAAATGTTTGCTACGATTTCAGGGAACTCATAGTTTTTTGGAAGCTTGGCAACCCCTTTGTATGAAAGTGATTTTTGCCAGTCTCTGCTTAGGGCTACATCAACAGCAAACAAACCATAGAGATAGAACTTGAAACTGTTTTATTGTGTCAAGTTTCAAAGAGCTAGCACAAACCGTGTTTGATTTAGAGTTCCAAATACATGTATCCCTATAGGAAAAAAAAGAGTGAAACCTAAAAATGAAAACAGTTACTGCAAACGAACGGTTTAACCTATAAGAACAAAATTTAGTGAGCTAAGTGGTTTTGGTGTACTGATCATTACCTGAAAGAATCATCAAGATTGGGTGAAAAAATGTTTGCTGAGATTTCAGGCAACTCGTAGTTTTTTGGAAGCTTGGCAACCCCTTTAAATGAAAGGGATTTTCGCCAGTCTCTGCTTAGGGCGACATCAACAGCAAACAAACCATAGAGATAGAACTTGAAACTGCTTTATTGTGTCAAGTTTCAAAGAGCTAGCACAAACCGTGTTTTATTTAGAGTTCCAAATTCATGTATCCCTATAGGAGAAAACAGAGTGAAACCTAAAAATTAAAACGGTTACTGCAAACGAACGGTTTAACCTAGAAGAACGAAATTTGGTGAGCCAAGTTGTTTTGGTGTACTGATCATTACCTGAAAGAATCATCAAGATTGGTTGAAAAAATGTTTGCTGAGATTTCAGGAAACTCGTAGTTTTTTGGAAGCTTGGCAACCCCTTTCAATGAGAGTGATTTTCGCCAGTCTCTGCTCAGGGCTACATTAACAGCAAACAAACCATAGAGATAGAACTTGAAACTGCTTTATTGTGTCACGTTTCAAAGAGCTAGCACAAACCGGGTTTGATTTATAGTTCCAAATACATGTATCCCTGTAGGAGAAAACAGAGTGAAACCTAAAAATAAAAACGGTTACTGCAAACGTACGGTTTAACCTAGAAGAACGAAATTTGGTGAGCCAAGTGGTTTAGGTGTATTTATCATTTCCTGAAAGAATCATCAAGATTGGGTGAAAAAATGTTTGCTGAGATTTCAGGCAACTCGTAGTTTTTTGGAAGCTTGGCAACCCCTTTAAATGAAAGTGATTTTCGCCAGTCTCTGCGTAGGGCTACATCAACAGCAAACAAACAATAGAGATAGAACTTGAAACTGCTTTATTTTGTCAAGTTTTAAAGATCTAGCACAAACTGTGTTTGATTTAGTGTTCCAAATACATGTATCCCTATATGAGAAAACAGAGTGAAATCTAAAAATGAAAACGGTTACTGCAAACGAACGGTTTAACCTAGAAGAACGAAATTTGGTGAGCCAAGTGGATTTTGTGTACTGATCATTACCTGAAAGAATCATCAAGATTGGGTGAAAAAATGTTTGCTGAGATTTCAGGCACCTCGTAGTTTTTTGGAAGCTTGGCAACCCCTTTCCATGAAAGTGATTTTCGCCAGTCTCTGTTTAGGGCGACATCAACAGCGAAAAAACCATAGAGATAGAACTTCAAACTGCTTTATTGTGTCAAGTTTCAAAGAGCTAGCACAAACCGTGTTTGATTTAGAGTTCCAAATACATGTATACCTATAGGAGAAAACAGAGTGAAACCTAAAAATGAAAACGGTTACTGCAAACGAACGGTTTAACCTAGAAGAACTAAATTTGGTGAGCCAAGTGGTTTTAGTGTACTGATCATTACCTGAAAGAATCATCAAGATTGGGTGAAAAAATGTTTGCTGAGATTTCAGGCAACTCGTAGTTTTTTGGAAGCTTGGCAACCCCTTTCCATGAAAGTGATTTTCGCCAGTATCTGCATAGGGCTACATCAACAGCAAACAAACCATAGAGATAGAACTTGAAACTGCTTTATTGTGTCAAGTTTCAAAGAGCTAGCACAAACCGATTTGATTTAGAGTTCCAAATACATGTATCCCTATAGGAGAAAACAGAGTGAAACCTAAAAATGAAAACGGTTACTGCAAACGAACGATTTAACCTAGAAGAACGAAACTTGGTGAGTATAGTGATTTTGGTGTAGTGATCATTACCTGAAAGAATCATCAGGATTGGGTGAAAAAATATTGGCTGAGATTTCAGGCAACTCGTAATTTTTTGGAAGCTTTGCAACCCCTTTCCATGAAAGTGATTTTCGCCAGTCTCTGCTTAGGGCTACATCAACAGCAAACAAACCCTAGAGATAGAACTTGAAACTGCTTTATTGTGTCAAGTTTCAAAGAGCTAGCACAAACCGTGTTTGATTTAGAGTTCCAAATACATGTATCCCTATAGGAGAAAACAGAGTGAAACCTAAAAATGAAAACGGTTACTGCAAACGAACAGTTTAACCTAGAAAAACGTAATTTGGTGAGGTAAGTGGTTTTGGTGTACTGATCATTACCTGAAAGAATCATCAAGATTGGGTGAAAAAATGTTTGCTGAGATTTCAGGCAACTCGTAGTTTTTTGGAAGCTTGGCAACCCCTTTTCATGAAAGTGAATTTCGCCAGTCTCTGCATAGGGCTACATCAACAGCAAACAAACCATAGAGATAGAACTTCAAACTGCTTTTTTTGTGTCAAGTTTCAAAGGGCTAGCACAAACCGTGTTTGATTTAGAGTTCCAAATACATGTATCCCTATAGGAGAAAACAGAGTGAAACCTAAAAATGTAAACAGTTACTGCAAACGAACGGTTTAATCTAGAAGAACGAAACTTGGTGAGCCTAGTGGTTTTGGTGTACTGATCATTACCAGAAAGAATCATCAAGATTGGGTGAAAAAATGTTTGCTGAGATTTAAGGCAACTCGTAGTTTTTTGGAAGCTTGGCATCCCCTTTCAATGAAAGTGATTTTCTCCATTCTCTGCTTAGGGCTACATCAACAGCAAACAAACCATAGAGATATAACTTGAAACTGCTTTATTGTGTCAAGTTTCAAAGAGCTAGCACAAACCGTGTTTGATTTAGAGTTCCAAATACATGTATCCCTGTAGGAGAAAACGGAGTGAAACATAAAAATGAAAACGGTTACTGCAAACGAACGGTTTAACCTAGAAGAACGAAATTTGGTGAGCCAAGTGGTTTTGGTGTACTGATCATTACCTGAAAGAATCATCAAGATTGGGTAAAAAAATGTTTGCTGAGATTTCAGGCAACTCGTAGTTTTTTGGAAGCTTGGCAACCCCTTTAAATGAAAGTGATTTTCGCCAGTCTCTGCTTAGGGCTACATCAACAGCAAACAAACCATAGAGATAGAACTTGAAACTGCTTTATTGTGTCAAGTTTCAAAGAGCTAGCACAAACCGTGTTTTATTTAGAGTTCCAACTACATGTATTCCTATAGGAGAAAACAGAGTGAAACCTAAAAATGAAAACGGTTACTGCAAACGAACGGTTTAACCTAGAAGAACGAAATTTGGTGAGCCAAGTGGTTTTGGTGTACTGATCATTACCTGAAAGAATCATCAAGATTGGGTGAAAAAATGTTTGCTGAGATTTCATTCAACTCGAAGTTTTTTAAAAGCTTGGGAACCCCTTTCAATGAAAGTGATTTTCTCCAGTCTCTACTTAAGGCTACATCAATAGCAAACAAACCATAGAGATAGAACTTGAAACTGCTTTATTGTGTCAAGTTTCAAAGAGCTAGCACAAACCGTGTTCGATTTAGAGTTCCAAATACATGTATCCCTATAGGAGAAAACAGAGTAAAACCTAAAAATTAAAACGGTTACTGCAAACGAACGGTTTAACCTATAAGAAAGAAATTTAGTGAGCCAAGTGGTTTTGGTTTACTGATCATTACCTGAAAAAATCACCAAGATTGGGTGAAAAAATGTTTGCTGAGATTTCAGGCAACTCGTAGTTTTTTGGAAGCTTGGCAACCCCTTTCCATGAAAGTGATTTTCCCCAGTCTCTGCTTAAGGCTACATCAACAGCAAACAAACCATAGAGATAGAACTTGAAACTGCTTTATTGTGTCAAGTTTCAAAGAGCTAGCAAAAACCGTGTTTGATTTAGACTTCTAAATACATGAATCCCTATAGGAAAAAACAAAGTGAAACCTAAACATGAAAACGGTTACTGCAAACGAACGGTTGAACCTAGAAGTCGAAACTTGGTGAGCCTATGGTTTTGGTGTACTGATCATTACCTGAAAGAATCATCAAGATTGGGTGAAAAAATGTTTGCTGAGATTTCAGGCAACTAGTAGTTTTTTGGAAGCTTGGCAAACCCTTTCAATGACAGAGATTTTCGCCAGTCTCTGCTTAGGGCTACATCAACAGCAAACAAACCATAGAGACAGAATTTGAAACTGCTTTATTGTGTCAAGTTTCAAAGAGCTAGCACAAACCATGTTTGATTTAGAGTTCCAAATACATGTATCCCTATAAGAGAAAACAGAGTGAAACCTAAAAATGAAAACGGTTACTGGAAACGAACGGTGTAACCAAGGAGAAAGAAATTTGGTAAGCCAAGTTGTTTTGGTGTACTGATCATTACCTGAAAGAATCATCAAGATTGGGTGAAAAAATGTTTGCTGAGATTTGAGGCAACTCGTAGTTTTTTGGAAGCTTGGCAACCCCTTTCCATGAAAGAGATTTTCCCCAGTCTCTGCTTAGGGCTACATCAACAGCAAACAAACCATAGAGATAGAACTTGAAACTGCTTTATTGTGTCAAGTTTCAAAGAGCTAGCACAAACCGTGTTTGATTTAGAGTTCCACATACATGTATCCCTATAGGAGAAAACAGAGTGAAACCTAAAAATGAAAACGGTTACTGCAAACGAACGTTTTAACCTAGAAGAACGAAATTTGGTGAGCCAAGTGGTTTTGGTGTACTGATCATTACCTGAAAGAATCATCAAGATTGGGTGAAAAAATGTTTGTTGAGATTTCAGGCAACTCGTAGTTTTTTGGAAGCTTGGCAACCCCTGTCAATGAAAGTGATTTTCCCCAGTCTCTGCTTAAGGCTACATCAACAGCAAACAAACCATAGAGATAGAACTTGAAACTGCTTTATTGTGTCAAGTTTCAAAGAGCTAGCACAAACCGTGTTTAATTTAGAGTTCCAAATACATGTATCCCTATATGAGAAAAAAGAGTGAAACCTAAAAATGAAAACGGTTACTGCAAATGAACGGTTTAACCTAGAAGAACGAAATTTGGTGAGCCAAGTGGTTTTGGTGTACTGATCATTACCTGAAAGAATCATCAAGATTGGGTGAAAAAATGTTTGCTGAGATTTCAGGCAAATCGTAGTTTTTTGGAAGCTCATAAACCCCTTTCCATGAAAGTGATTTTCGCCAGTCTCTGCTTAGGGCTACATCAACAACAAACAAACCATAGTGATAGAACTTGAAGCTGCTTTATTGTGTCAAGTTTCAAAGAGTTAGCACAAACCGTGTTTGATTTAGAGTTCCAAATACATGTATTTCTATAGGAGAAAACAGAGTGAAACTAAGAAATGAAAACTGTTATTGCAAAAGAACGGTTTAACCTAGAAGAACGAAATTTGGTGCGCCAAGTTGTTTTGGTGTACTGATCATTACCTGAAAAAATCATCAAGATTGAGTGAAAAAATGTTTGCTGAAATTTGAGGCAACTCGTAATTTTTTGGAAGCTTGGCAACCCCTTTCCATGAAAGTGATTTTCCCCAGTCTCTGCTTAGGGCTACATCAACAGCAAACAAACCATAGAGATAGAACTTGAAACTGCTTTATTGTGTCAAGTTTCAAAGAGCTAGCACAAACCGTGTTTGATGTAGAGTTCCAAATACATGTATTCCTATAGGAGAAAACAGAGTGAAACCTAAAAATGAAAACGGTTACTGCAAACGAACGGTTTAACCTAGAAGAACGAAATTTGGTGAGCCAAGTGGTTTTGGTGTACTGATCATTACCTGAAAGAATCATCAAGATTGGGTGAAAAAATGTTTGCTGAGATTTCAGGCAACTCGTACTTTTTTGGAAGATTGGCAACCCCTTTCCATGAAAGTGATTTTGCCAGTC
>NW_027524398.1:0-32514 GCF_052094955.1 Ictidomys tridecemlineatus
GGCAAGTCGTAGTTTTTCGGAAGCTTAGCAACCCTTTTCCATGAAAGTGATTCGCGCCAGTCTCTGCTTAGGGCTACATCAACAGCAAACAAACCATATAGATAGAACTTGAAACTGTTTTATTAAGTCAAGTTTCAAAGAGCTAGCAAAAACTGTGTTTGATATAGAGTTTCAAATACATGTATCCGTATAGGAGGAAACAGAGTGAAACCTCAAGATGAAAACGGTTACTACAAACGAACGGTTTAACCTAGAAGAAAGAAATTTGGTAAGCCAAGTGGGATTGGTGTACTGATCATTCCCTGAAAGTATCATCAAGATTGGGTGAAAAAGTGTTTGCTGAGATTTCAGGCAACTCGTAGTTTTTTGGAAGTTTGGCAACCCCTTTCCATTAAAGTGATTCTCGCCAGTCTCTGCTTAGGGCTACATCAACAGCAAAAAAACCATAGAGATAGAACTTGAAACTGCTTCATTGGGTCAAGTTTCAAAGAGCTAGCACAAACCGTGTTTGATTTAGAGTTCCAAATACATGTATCTGTATAGGAGAAAACAGAGCGAAACCTCAAAATGAAAACGGTTACTGAAAACGAACGGTTTAACCTAGAAGAACGAAATTTGGTGAGCCAAGTGGGATTCGTGTACTGATCATTCCCTGAAAGTATCATCAAGATTGGGTGAAAAAGTGTTTGCAGAGATTTGAGGCAACTCGTAGTTTTTTGGAAGCTTGGCAACCCCTTTCCATGAAAGTGATTCTCGCCAGTCTCTGCTTAGGGCTACATCAACAGCAAACAAACATAGTGATAGAACTTTGAACTCATATATTTGGTCAAGTTTCAAAGAGCTAGAAGAAACCGTGTTTGATGTAGAGTTCCAAATACATGTATCCTTATAGGAGAAAACAGAGTGAATCCTTGAGATGAAAACGGTTACTGCAAACGAACGGTTTAACCTAGAAGAACGAAATTTGTTGAGCCAAGTGTGATTGGTGTACTGATCATTCCCTGAAAGTATCATCAAGTTTGGGTGGAAAAGTGTTTGCTGAGATTTCAGGCAACTCGTAGTTTTTTGGAAGCTTTGCAACCCCTTTCCATGAATGTGAATCTCGCCAGTCTCTGCTTAGGGCTACATCAACAGCAAACAAACCGTAGAGATCGAACTTGAGACTCCTTTATTGGGTCAAGTTTCAAAGAGCTAGCACAAACCGTGTTTGATTTAGAGTTCCAAATATATGTATCCGTATAGGAGAAAACAAGTGAAACCTCAAGATGAAAACGGTTACTGCAAACGAACGGTTTAACCCAGAAGAACGAAATTTGGTGAGCCAAGTGGGATTGGTGTACTGATCATTCCCTGAAAGTATCATCAAGATTGGGTGAAAAAGTATTTCCTGAGATTTCAGGCAACTCGTAGTTTTTTGGAAGCTTGGCAATCCCTTTTAATGAAAGTGATTCTCGCCAGTCTCTGCTTAGGGCTACATCAACAGCAAACAAACCATAGAGATCGAACTTGAAACTGCTTTATTGGGTCACGTTTCAAAGAGCTAGCACAAACCGTGTGTGATTTAGAGTTCCAAATACATGTATCCGTAAAGTAGAAAACAGAGTGAAACCTCAAAATGAAAACGGTTACTGCAAACGAACGGTTCAACCTAGAAGAACGAAATTTGGTGATCCAGGTGGGATTGGTGTACTGATCATTCCCTGAAAGTATCATCAAGATTGGTTGAAAAAGTGTTCGCCGAGATTTCAGGCAACTCGTAGTTTATTGGAAGCTTGGCAACCCCTTTCCATGAAAGTGATTCTCGCCAGACTCTGCTTAGGGCTACATCAACAGGAAACAAACCATAGACATAGAACTTGAAACTGCTTTATTGGGTCATGTTTCAAAGAGCTAGCACAAACCGTGTTTGATTAAGAGTTCCAAATACATGTATTTGTATAGGAGAAAACAGAGTGAATCCTCAAGATGAAAACGGTTATTGCAAACGAACGGTTTAACCTTGAAGAACGAAATTTGGTGAGCCAAGTGAGATTGGTGTACTGATCATTCCCTGAAAGTATCATCAAGATTGGGTGAAAAAGTGTTTGCAGAGATTTCAGGCAACTCCTAGTTTATTGGAAGCTTGGCAACCCCGTTCCATGAAAGTGAATCTCGCCAGACTCTGCTTAGGGCTACATCAACAGCAAACAAACCACAGAGATCGAACTTGAAACTGCTTTATTGGGTCACGTTTCAAAGAGCTAGCACAAACCGTGTTTGATTTAGAGTTCCAAATACATTTATCCCTATAGTAGAAAACAGAGTGAAACCTCAAAATGAAAACAATTACTGCAAACGAACGGTTTAACCTAGAAGAACGAAATTTGGTGAGCCAAGTGGGATTGGTGTACTGATCATTCCCTGAAAGTATCAGCAAGATTGGTTGAAAAAGTGTTTGCAGAGATTTCAGGCAACTCCTAGTTTATTGGAAGCTTGGCAACCCCGTTCCATGAAAGTGAATCTCGCCAGACTCTGCTTAGGGCTACATCAACAGCAAACAAACCATAGACACAGAACTTGAAACTGCTTTATTGGGTCAAGTTTAATAGAGCTAGCACAAACCGTGTTTGATTATGAGTTCCAAATACATGTATCCGTATAGGAGAAAACAGAGTGAAACCTCAAAATGAATACGGTTACTGCAAACGAACGGTTTAACCTAGAAGAACGAAATTTGGTGAGCCAAGTGTGATTGGTGTACTGATCATTCCCTGAATGTATCATCAAGATTGGGTGAAAAAGTGTTTGCTGAGATTTCATGCAACTCGTAGTTTTTTGGAAGCTTGGCAACCCCTTTCAATGAAAGTGATTCTCGCCAGGCTCTGCTTAGGGCTACATCAACAGCAAACAAACCATATAGACAGAGCTTGACACTGCTTTATTTGGTCAAGTTTCAAAGAGCTAGAACAAACCGTGTTTGATTTAGAGTTCCAAATACATGTATTTGTATAGGAGAAAACAGAGTGAATCCTAAAGATGAAAACGGTTATTGCAAACGAACGGTTTAACCTTGAAGAACGAAATTTGGTGAGCCAAGTGGGATTGGTGTACTGATCATTCCCTGAAAGTATCATCAAGATTGGGTGGAAAAGTGTTTGCTGAGATTTCAGGCAACTCGTAGTTTTTTGGAAGCTTAGCAACCCTTTTCCATGAAAGTGATTCTCGCCTGTCTCTGCTTAGGGCTACATCAACAGCAAAAAAACCATAGAGATAGAACATGAAACTGTTTTATTCAGTCAAGTTTCAAAGAGCTAGCAAAAACTGTGTTTGATTTAGAGTTCCAAATACATGTATCGGTATAGGAGGAAACAGAGTGAAACCTCAAGATGAAAACAGTTACTGCAAACGAACGGTTTAACCTAGAAGAACGAAATTTGGAGAGCCAAGTGGGATTGGTGTACTGATCATTCCCTCAAAGTATCATCAAGATTGGGTGAAAAAGTGTTTGCTGAGATTTCAGGAAACTCGTAGTTTTTTGGAAGTTTGGCAACCCCTTTCCATGAAAGTGATTCTCGCCAGTCTCTGCTTAGGGCTACATCAACAGCAAACAAACCATAGAGGTAGAACTTGAAACTGCTTTATTGGGTCAAGTTTCAAAGAGCTAGCACAAACAGTGTTTGATTTAGAGTTACAAATACATGTATCTGTATAGGAGAAAACAGAGTGAAACCTCAAAATGAAAACGGTTACTGAAAACGAACGGTTTAACCTAGAATAACGAAATTTGGTGAGCCAATTGGGATTCGTGTACTGATCATTCCCTGAAAGTATCATCAAGATTGGGTGAAAAAGTGTTTGCTGAGATTTTAGGCAACTCGTAGTTTTTTGGAAGCTTGGCAACCCCTTTCCATGAAAGTGATTCTCGCCAGTCTCTGCTTAGGGCTCCATCAACAGCAAACAAACCATAGAGATAGATCTTGAAACTGCTTTATTGGATCAAGTTTCAAAGAGCTAGCCAAAACCGTGTTTGATTTAGAGTTCCAAATACATGTATCCGTATAGGAGAAAACAGAGTGAATCCTCAAGATGAAAACGGTTATTGCAAACGAATGGTTTAACCTTGAAGAATGAAATTTGGTGAGCCAAGTGGGATTGGTGTACTGATCATTCCCTAAAAGTATCATCAAGATTGATTGGAAAAGTGTTTGCTGAGATTTCAGGCAACTCGTTGTTTTTTGGAAGCTTAGCAACCCTTTTCAATGATAGTGATTCTCGCCAGTCTCTGCTTAGGTCTACATCAACAGCAAACAAACCACAGAGATAGAACTTGAAACTGCTTTATTGGGTCAAGTTTCAAAGAGCTAGCACAAACCGTGTTTGATTTAGAGTTCCAAATACATGTATCTGTATAGGAGAAAACAGAGTGAAACCTCAAAATAAAAAAGGTTACTGAAAACGAACGGTTTAACCTAGAAGAACGAAATTTGGATAGCCAAGTGAGACTGGTGTACTGATCATTCCCTGAAAGTATCAGTAAGATTGGTTGAAAAAGTGTTTGCTGAGATTTCAGGCAACTCCTAGTTTATTGGAAGCTTGGCAACCCCTTTCCATGAAAGTGATTCTCGCCAGTCTCTGCTTAGGGCTACATCAACAGCAAACAAACCATAGAGATCGAATTTGAAACTGCTTTATTGGGTCAAGTTTCAAAGAGCTAGCCCAAATCGTGTTTTACTTAGAGTTCCAAATACATGTATTCGTATAGGAGGAAACAGAGTGAAACCTCAAAATGAAAACGGTTTCTCCAAACGAACGGTTTAACCTAAAAGAACGAAATTTGGTGAGCCAAGTGGGATTGGTGTACTGATCATTCCCTGAAAGTATCATCAAGATTGGGTGAAAAAGTGTTTGCTGAGATTTCATGCAACTCGTAGTTTTTTGGAAGCTTGGCAACCTTTTTTTATGAAAGTGATTCTCGCAAGTCTCTGCTTCGGGCTACATCAACAGCAAACAAACCATAGAGAGAGAATTTGAAACTGCTTTATTGGGTCAAGTTTCAAAGAGCTAGCACAAACCGTGTTTGATTTAGAGTCCCAAATACATGTATCCTTATAGGAGAAAACAGAGTGAATCCTCGAGATGAAAACGGTTACTTAAAACGAACGGTTTAACCTTGAAGTACGAAATTTAGTGAGCCAAGTGGGATTCGTGTACTGATCATTCCCTGAAAGTATCATCAAGATTGGGTGAAAAAGTGTTTGCTGAGATTTCAGGCAACTCGTAGTTTTTTGGAAGCTTGGCAACCCCTTTCCATTAAAGTGATTTTCGCCAGTCTCTGCTTAGGGCTATATCAACAGCAAACAAACCATAGAGATAGAACTTTAAACTGCTTCATTGGGTCAAGTTTCAAAGAGCTAGCACAAACCGTGTTTGATTTAGAGTTCGAAATACATGTATCCGTATAGGAAAAAACAGAGTGAAACCTCAAAATGAAAACGGTTACTGCAAACGAATGGTTTAACCTAGAAGAACGAAATTTGGTGAGCCAAGTGGGATTGGTGTACTGATCATTCCCTTAAAGTATCATCAAGATTGGGTGAAAAAGTGTTTGCTGAGATTTCAGGCAACTTCTAGTTTATTGGAAGCTTGGCCACCCCTTCCCATGAAAGTGATTCTCGCCAGACTCTGCTTAGGGCTACATCAACAGCAAACAAACCATAGAGATAGAACTTTTAACTGCTTTATTGGGTCAAGTTTCAAGAGCTAGCACAAACCGTGTTTGATTTAGAGTTCTAAATACATGTATCCATATAGGAGAAAACAGAGTGAAACCTCAAAATGAAAACGGTTACTGCAAACGAATGGTTTAACCTAGAAGAACGAAATTTGGTGATCCAAGTGGGATTGGTGTACTGATCATTCCCTGAAAGTATCATCAAGTTTGAGTGAAAAAGTGTTTGCTGAGATTTCATGCAACTCGTAGTTTTTGGAAGCTTGGCAACCTTTTTCCATGAAAGTGATTCTCGCAAGTCTCTGCTTAGGGCTACATCAACAGCAAACAAACCATAGAGAGAGAATTTGAAACTGCTTTATTGGGTCAAGTTTCAAAGAGGTAGCACAAACCGTGTTTGATTTAGAGTTCCAAATACATGTATCCGTATAGGAGAAAACAGAGTGAAATCTCAAAATGAAAACGGTTACTGTAAACGAACGGTTTAACCTAAAAGAACGAAATTTGGTGAGCCAAGTGGGATTGGTGTACTGATCATTTTCTGAAAGTATCATCAAGATTGGGTGAAAATGTGTTTGCTGAGATTTAAGGAAACTCGTATTTTTCTGGAAGCTTGGCAACCCCTTTCCATGAAAGTGATTCTCGCCAGTCTCTGCTTAAGGCTACATCAACAGAAAACAAACCATAGAGACAGAACTTGAAACTGCTTTATTGGGTCAAGTTTCAAAGAGCTAGCACAAACCGTGTTTGATTTAGAGTTCCAAATACATGTATCCTTATAGGAGAAAACAGAGTGAATCCTCAAGATGAAAACGGTTACTGAAAACGAACGGTTTAACCTAGAAGAATGAAATTTGGTGAGCCAAGTGGGATTGGTGTACTGATCATTTTCTGAAAGTATCATCAAGATTGGGTGAAAAAGTGTTTGCTGAGATTTCAGGAAACTCATAGTTTTTTGGAAGTTTGGCAACCCCTTTCCATGAAAGTGATTCTCGCCAGTCTCTGCTTAGGGCTACATCAACAGCAAACAAACCATAGAGATAGAACTTTAAACTGCTTTATTGGGTCAAGTTTCAAAGAGCTAGCACAAACCGTGTTTGATTTAGAGTTCTAAATATATGCATCCGTATAGGAGAAATCAGAGTGAAACCTCAAAAATAAAACGGTTACTGCAAACGAACGGTTTAACCTAGAAGAACAAAATTTGGTGAGCCAAGTGGGATTGGTGTACTGATAATTCCCTGAAAGTATCATCAAGATTGGGTGAAAAAGTGTTTGCTGAGATTTCAGGAAACTCGTAGTTTTTTGGAAGCTTGGCAACCCCTTTCATGAAAGTGATTTTCGCCAGTCTCTGCATAGGGCTACATCAACAGAAAACAAACATAGTGATAGAACTTTGAACTCATATATTGGGTCAAGTTTCAAAGAGCTAGCATAAACCGTGTTTGATTTAGAGTTCCAAATACATGTATCCCTATAAAAGAAAACAGAGTGAAACCTCAAAATGAAAACGGTTACTGCAAATGAATGGTTTAACCTAGAAGAACGAAATTTGGTGAGCCAAGTGGGATTTGTTTACTGATCATTTCTTTAAAGTATCATCAAGTTTGGGTGAAAAAGTGTTTGCTGAGATTTCAGGCAACTCCTAGTTTTTTGGAAGCTTGGCAACTTCTTTCGATGAAAGTGAATCTCGCCAGTCTCTGCTTAGGGGTACATCAACAGCAAACAAACCATAGAGATAGAACTTGAAACTTCTTTATTGGGTCAAGTTTCAAAGAGCTAGCACAAACTGTGTTTTATTTAGAGTTCCAAATACATGTATCCGTATAGGAGAAAAAAGAGTGAAACCTCAAAATGAAAACGGTTTCTGCAAACGAACGGTTTAACCTAAAAGAACGAAATTTGGTGAGCCAAGTGGGATTGGTGTACTGATCATTCCCTGAAAGTATCATCAAGATTGGTTGAAAAAGTGTTTGCTGAGATTTCAGGCAACTCGTAGATTTTTGCAAGCTTGGCAACCCCATTCCATGAAAGTGATTCTCGCCAGTCTCTGCTTAGGGCTACATCAACAGCAAACAAACCATAAAGACAGAACTTGAAACTGCTTTATTGGGTCAAGTTTCAAAGAGCTAGCACAAACAGTGTTTGATTTAGAGTTCCAAATACATGTATCCAATAGGAGAAATCAGAGTGAAACCTCAAAATGAAAACGGTTACTGCAAACGAACGGTTTAACCTAGAAGAACGAAATTCGGTGAGTCAAGTGGGAATGGTGTACTGATCATTTTCTGAAAGTATCATCAAGATTGGGTGGAAAAGTGTTTGCTGAGATTTCAGGCAACTTGTAGTTTTTTGAAAGCTTGGCAACCTTTTTCCATGAAAGTGATTCTCGAAGTCTCTGCTTAGGGCTACATCAACAGAAAACAAACCATAGAGACAGAACTTGAAACTGCTTTATTGGGTCAAGTTTCAAAGAGCTAGCACAAACCGTGTTTGATTTAGAGTTCCAAATACATGTATCCCTATAGGAGAAAAGAGAGTGAAACCTCAAAATGAAAACGGTTACTGCAAACGAATGGTTTAACCTAGAAGAACGAAATTTGGTGATCCAAGTGGGATTGGTGTACTGATCATTCCCTGAAAGTATCATCAAGTTTGAGTGAAAAAGTGTTTGCTGAGATTTCATGCAACTCGTAGTTTTTGGAAGCTTGGCAACCTTTTTTTATGAAAGTGATTCTCGCAAGTCTCTGCTTAGGGCTACATCAACAGCAAACAAACCATAGAGAGAGAATTTGAAACTGCTTTATTGGGTCAAGTTTCAAAGAGGTAGCACAAACCGTGTTTGATTTAGAGTTCCAAATACATGTATCCGTATAGGAGAAAACAGAGTGAAATCTCAAAATGAAAACGGTTACTGTAAACGAACGGTTTAACCTAAAAGAACGAAATTTGGTGAGCCAAGTGGGATTGGTGTACTGATCATTTTCTGAAAGTATCATCAAGATTGGGTGAAAATGTGTTTGCTGAGATTTAAGGAAACTCGTATTTTTCTGGAAGCTTGGCAACCCCTTTCCATGAAAGTGATTCTCGCCAGTCTCTGCTTAAGGCTACATCAACAGAAAACAAACCATAGAGACAGAACTTGAAACTGCTTTATTGGGTCAAGTTTCAAAGAGCTAGCACAAACCGTGTTTGATTTAGAGTTCCAAATACATGTATCCTTATAGGAGAAAACAGAGTGAATCCTCAAGATGAAAACGGTTACTGAAAACGAACGGTTTAACCTAGAAGAATGAAATTTGGTGAGCCAAGTGGGATTGGTGTACTGATCATTTTCTGAAAGTATCATCAAGATTGGGTGAAAAAGTGTTTGCTGAGATTTCAGGCAACTCATAGTTTTTTGGAAGTTTGGCAACCCCTTTCCATGAAAGTGATTCTCGCCAGTCTCTGCTTAGGGCTACATCAACAGCAAACAAACCATAGAGATAGAACTTTAAACTGCTTTATTGGGTCAAGTTTCAAAGAGCTAGCACAAACCGTGTTTGATTTAGAGTTCTAAATATATGTATCCGTATAGGAGAAATCAGAGTGAAACCTCAAAAATAAAACGGTTACTGCAAACGAACGGTTTAACCAAGAAGAACAAAATTTGGTGAGCCAAGTGGGATTGGTGTATTCATCATTCTGTGAAAGTATCATCAAGATTGGGTGAAAAAGTGTTTGCTGAGATTTCAGGAAACTCGTAGTTTTTTGGAAGCTTGGCAACCCCTTTCATGAAAGTGATTTTCGCCAGTCTCTGCATAGGGCTACATCAACAGAAAACAAACATAGTGATAGAACTTTGAACTCATATATTGGGTCAAGTTTCAAAGAGCTAGCATAAACCGTGTTTGATTTAGAGTTCCAAATACATGTATCCGTATAAAAGAAAACAGAGTGAAACCTCAAAATGAAAACGGTTACTGCAAATGAATGGTTTAACCTAGAAGAACGAAATTTGGTGAGCCAAGTGGGATTTGTTTACTGATCATTTCTTTAAAGTATCATCAAGTTGGGTGAAAAAGTGTTTGCTGAGATTTCAGGCAACTCCTAGTTTTTTGGAAGCTTGGCAACTTCTTTCGATGAAAGTGAATCTCGCCAGTCTCTGCTTAGGGGTACATCAACAGCAAACAAACCATAGAGATAGAACTTGAAACTTCTTTATTGGGTCAAGTTTCAAAGAGCTAGCACAAACTGTGTTTTATTTAGAGTTCCAAATACATGTATCCCGTATAGGAGAAAAAAGAGTGAAACCTCAAAATGAAAACGGTTTCTGCAAACGAACGGTTTAACCTAAAAGAACGAAATTTGGTGAGCCAAGTGGGATTGGTGTACTGATCATTCCCTGAAAGTATCATCAAGATTGGTTGAAAAAGTGTTTGCTGAGATTTCAGGCAACTCGTAGATTTTTGCAAGCTTGGCAACCCCATTCCATGAAAGTGATTCTCGCCAGTCTCTGCTTAGGGCTACATCAACAGCAAACAAACCATAAAGACAGAACTTGAAACTGCTTTATTGGGTCAAGTTTCAAAGAGCTAGCACAAACAGTGTTTGATTTAGAGTTCCAAATACATGTAATCCAATAGGAGAAATCAGAGTGAAACCTCAAAATGAAAACGGTTACTGCAAACGAACGGTTTAACCTAGAAGAACGAAATTCGGTGAGTCAAGTGGGAATGGTGTACTGATCATTTTCTGAAAGTATCATCAAGATTGGGTGGAAAAGTGTTTGCTGAGATTTCAGGCAACTTGTAGTTTTTGAAAGCTTGGCAACCTTTTTCCATGAAAGTGATTCTCGAAGTCTCTGCTTAGGGCTACATCAACAGAAAACAAACCATAGAGACAGAACTTGAAACTGCTTTATTTGGTCAAGTTTCAAAGAGCTAGCACAAACCGTGTTTGATTTAGAGTTCCAAATACATGTATCCCTATAGGAGAAAAGAGAGTGAAACCTCAAAATGAAAACGGTTATTGTAAACGAACGGTTTAACCTAAAAGAACGAAATTTGGTGAGGCAAGTGGGATTTCTGTACTGATCATTTTCTGAAAGTATCATCAAGATTGGGTGAAAATGTGTTTGCTGAGATTGTAGGAAACTCGTAGTTTTTTGGAAGCTTGGCAAACCCTTTCCATGAAAGTGATTCTCGCCAGTCTCTGCTTAAGGCTACATCAACAGAAAACAAACCATAGAGACAGAACTTGAAACTGCTTTATTGGGTCAAGTTTCAAAGACCTAGCACAAACCTTGTTTGATTTAGAGTTCCAAATACATGTGTCTTTATAGGAGAAAACAGAGTGAATCCTCAAGATGAAAACGGTTACTGAAAACGAACGGTTTAACCTAGAAGAATGAAATTTGGTGAGCCAAGTGGGATTGGTGTACTGATCATTCCCTGAAAGTATCATCAAGATTGGGTGAAAAAGTGTTTGCTGAGATTTTAGGCAAGTCGTAGTTTTTCGGAAGCTTAGCAACCCTTTTCCATGAAAGTGATTCGCGCCAGTCTCTGCTTAGGGCTACATCAACAGCAAACAAACCATATAGATAGAACTTGAAACTGTTTTATTAAGTCAAGTTTCAAAGAGCTAGCAAAAACTGTGTTTGATATAGAGTTTCAAATACATGTATCCGTATAGGAGGAAACAGAGTGAAACCTCAAGATGAAAACGGTTACTACAAACGAACGGTTTAACCTAGAAGAAAGAAATTTGGTAAGCCAAGTGGGATTGGTGTACTGATCATTCCCTGAAAGTATCATCAAGATTGGGTGAAAAAGTGTTTGCTGAGATTTCAGGCAACTCGTAGTTTTTTGGAAGTTTGGCAACCCCTTTCCATGAAAGTGATTCTCGCCAGTCTCTGCTTAGGGCTACATCAACAGCAAAAAAACCATAGAGATAGAACTTGAAACTGCTTCATTGGGTCAAGTTTCAAAGAGCTAGCACAAACCGTGTTTGATTTAGAGTTCCAAATACATGTATCTGTATAGGAGAAAACAGAGCGAAACCTCAAAATGAAAACGGTTACTGAAAACGAACGGTTTAACCTAGAAGAACGAAATTTGGTGAGCCAAGTGGGATTCGTGTACTGATCATTCCCTGAAAGTATCATCAAGATTGGGTGAAAAAGTGTTTGCAGAGATTTGAGGCAACTCGTAGTTTTTTGGAAGCTTGGCAACCCCTTTCCATGAAAGTGATTCTCGCCAGTCTCTGCTTAGGGCTACATCAACAGCAAACAAACATAGTGATAGAACTTTGAACTCATATATTTGGTCAAGTTTCAAAGAGCTAGAAGAAACCGTGTTTGATGTAGAGTTCCAAATACATGTATCCTTATAGGAGAAAACAGAGTGAATCCTCGAGATGAAAACGGTTACTGCAAACGAACGGTTTAACCTAGAAGAACGAAATTTGTTGAGCCAAGTGTGATTGGTGTACTGATCATTCCCTGAAAGTATCATCAAGTTTGGGTGGAAAAGTGTTTGCTGAGATTTCAGGCAACTCGTAGTTTTTTGGAAGCTTTGCAACCCCTTTCCATGAATGTGAATCTCGCCAGTCTCTGCTTAGGGCTACATCAACAGCAAACAAACCGTAGAGATAGAACTTGAGACTCCTTTATGGGGTCAAGTTTCAAAGAGCTAGCACAAACCGTGTTTGATTTAGAGTTCCAAATATATGTATCCGTATAGGAGAAAACAAGTGAAACCTCAAGATGAAAACGGTTACTGCAAACGAACGGTTTAACCCAGAAGAACGAAATTTGGTGAGCCAAGTGGGATTGGTGTACTGATCATTCCCTGAAAGTATCATCAAGATTGGGTGAAAAAGTGTTTCCTGAGATTTCAGGCAACTCGTAGTTTTTTGGAAGCTTGGCAATCCCTTTTAATGAAAGTGATTCTCGCCAGTCTCTGCTTAGGGCTACATCAACAGCAAACAAACCATAGAGATCGAACTTGAAACTGCTTTATTGGGTCACGTTTCAAAGAGCTAGCACAAACCGTGTGTGATTTAGAGTTCCAAATACATGTATCCGTAAAGTAGAAAACAGAGTGAAACCTCAAAATGAAAACGGTTACTGCAAACGAACGGTTCAACCTAGAAGAACGAAATTTGGTGATCCAGGTGGGATTGGTGTACTGATCATTCCCTGAAAGTATCATCAAGATTGGTTGAAAAAGTGTTCGCCGAGATTTCAGGCAACTCGTAGTTTATTGGAAGCTTGGCAACCCCTTTCCATGAAAGTGATTCTCGCCAGACTCTGCTTAGGGCTACATCAACAGGAAACAAACCATAGACATAGAACTTGAAACTGCTTTATTGGGTCATGTTTCAAAGAGCTAGCACAAACCGTGTTTGATTAAGAGTTCCAAATACATGTATTTGTATAGGAGAAAACAGAGTGAATCCTCAAGATGAAAACGGTTATTGCAAACGAACGGTTTAACCTTGAAGAACGAAATTTGGTGAGCCAAGTGGGATTGGTGTACTGATCATTCCCTGAAAGTATCATCAAGATTGGGTGAAAAAGTGTTTGCAGAGATTTCAGGCAACTCCTAGTTTATTGGAAGCTTGGCAACCCCGTTCCATGAAAGTGAATCTCGCCAGACTCTGCTTAGGGCTACATCAACAGCAAACAAACCACAGAGATCGAACTTGAAACTGCTTTATTGGGTCACGTTTCAAAGAGCTAGCACAAACCGTGTTTGATTTAGAGTTCCAAATACATTTATCCCTATAGTAGAAAACAGAGTGAAACCTCAAAATGAAAACAATTACTGCAAACGAACGGTTTAACCTAGAAGAACGAAATTTGGTGAGCCAAGTGGGATTGGTGTACTGATCATTCCCTGAAAGTATCAGCAAGATTGGTTGAAAAAGTGTTTGCAGAGATTTCAGGCAACTCCTAGTTTATTGGAAGCTTGGCAACCCCGTTCCATGAAAGTGAATCTCGCCAGACTCTGCTTAGGGCTACATCAACAGCAAACAAACCATAGACACAGAACTTGAAACTGCTTTATTGGGTCAAGTTTAATAGAGCTAGCACAAACCGTGTTTGATTATGAGTTCCAAATACATGTATCCGTATAGGAGAAAACAGAGTGAAACCTCAAGATGAAAACGGTTACTGCAAACGAACGGTTTAACCTAGAAGAACGAAATTTGGTGAGCCAAGTGGGATTGGTGTACTGATCATTCCCTGAAAGTATCATCAAGATTGGGTGAAAAAGTTTTTGCTGAGATTTCAGGCAACTCATAGTTTTTTGGAAGCTTGGCAACCCCTTTTAATGTAAGTGATTCTCGCCAGTCTCTGCTTAGGGCTCCATCAACAGCAAAAAAAACCATAGAGATCGAACTTGAAACTGCTTTATTGAGTCAAGTTTCAAAGAGCTAGCACAAACCGTGTTTGATTTAGAGTTCCAAATACATGTATCCGTATAGGAGAAAACAGAGTGAAACCTCAAAATTAAAACGGTTACTGCAACCGAACGGTTAACCTAGAAGAACAAAATTTGGTGAGCCAAGTGGGATTGGTGTACTGATCATTCCCTGAAAGTATCATCAAGATTGAATGAAAAAGTGTTTGCCGAGATTTCAGGCAACTCCTAGTTTATTGGAAGCTTGGCAACCCCTTTCCATGAAAGTGATTCTCGCCTGTCTCTGCTTAGGGCTACATCAACAGCAAACAAACCATAGAGATAGAACATGAAACTGTTTTATTCAGTCAAGTTTCAAAGAGCTAGCAAAAACTGTGTTTGATTTAGAGTTCCAAATACATGTATCGGTATAGGAGGAAACAGAGTGAAACCTCAAGATGAAAACGGTTACTGCAAACGAACGGTTTAACCTAGAAGAACGAAATTTGGAGAGCCAAGTGGGATTGGTGTACTGATCATTCCCTCAAAGTATCATCAAGATTGGGTGAAAAAGTGTTTGCTGAGATTTCAGGTAACTCGTAGTTTTTTGGAAGTTTGGCAACCCCTTTCCATGAAAGTGATTCTCGCCAGTCTCTGCTTAGGGCTACATCAACAGCAAACAAAACATAGAGGTAGAACTTGAAACTGCTTTATTGGGTGAAGTTTCAAAGAGCTAGCACAAACAGTGTTTGATTTAGAGTTACAAATACATGTATCCGTATAGGAGAAAACAGAGTGAAACCTCAAAATTAAAACGGTTACTGCAAACGAACGGTTTAACCTAGAATAACGAAATTTGGTGAGCCAATTGGGATTCGTGTACTGATCATTCCCTGAAAGTATCATCAAGATTGGGTGAAAAAGTGTTTGCTGAGATTTCAGGCAACTCGTAGGTTTTTGGAAGCTTGGCAACCCCTTTTCATGAAAGTGATTCTCGCCAGTCTCTGCTTAGGGCTACATCAACAGCAAACAAACATAGTGATAGAATTTTGAACACATATATTGGGTCAAGTTTCAAAGAGCTAGCAGAAACCGTGTTTGATGTAGAGTTCCAAATACATGTATCCTTATAGGAGAAAACAGAGTGAATCCTCGAGATGAAAACGGTTACTGCAAACGAACGGTTTAACCTTGAAGAACGAAATTTGGTGAGCCAAGTGGGATTGGTGTACTGATAATTCCCTGAAAGTATCATCAAGTTTGGGTGGAAAAGTGTTTGCTGAGATTTCAGGCAACTCGTAGTTTTTTAGAAGCTTTGCAACCCCTTTCCATGAAAGTGATTCTCGCCATTCTGTGCTTAGGGCTACATCTACAGCAAACAAACCGTAGAGATAGAACTTGAAATTGCTTTATTGGGTCAAATTTCAAAGAGCTAGCACAAACAGTGTTTGATTTAGAGTTCCAAATACATGTATCCGTATAGGAGAAAACAGAGTGAAACCTCAAAATGAAAACGGTTACTGCAAACGAACGGTTTAACCTAGAATAACGAAATTTGGTGAGCCAATTGGGATTCGTGTACTGATCATTCCCTGAAAGTATCATCAAGATTGGGTGAAAAATTGTTTGCTGAGATTTAAGGCAACTCGTAGTTTTTTGAAAGCTTGGCAACCCCTTTCCATGAAAGTGATTCTCGCCAGTCTCTGCTTAGGGCTACATAAACAGCAAACAAACATAGTGATAGAACTTTGAACTCATATATTGGGTCAAGTTTCAAAGCGCTAGCAGAAACCGTGTTTGATGTAGAGTTCCAAATACATGTATCCTTATAGGAGAAAACAGAGTGAATCCTCGAGATGAAAACGGTTACTGCAAACGAACGGTTTAAGCTAGAAGAACGAAATTTGGTGAGCCAAGTGGGATTGGTGTACTGATCATTCCCTGAAAGTATCATCAAGTTTGGGTGGAAAAGTGTTTGCTGAGATTTCTGGAAACTCGTAGTTTTTTGGAAGCTTTGCAACCCCTTTCCATGAAAGTGATTCTCGCCAGTCTGTGCTTAGGGCTACATCAACAGCAAACAAACCGTAGAGATAGAACTAGAAATTGCTTTATTGGGTCAAGTTTCAAAGAGCTAGCACAAACCGTGTTTGATTTAGAGTTCCAAATACATGTATCCGTATAGGAGAAAACAGAGTGAAACCTCAAGATGAAAACGGTTACTGCAAACGAACGGTTTAACCTAGAAGAACGAAATTTGGTGAGCCAAGTGGGATTGGTGTACTGATCATTCCCTGAAAGTATCATCAAGATTGGGTGAAAAAGTGTTTGCTGAGATTTTAGGCAAGTCGTAGTTTTTCGGAAACTTAGCAACCCTTTTCCATGAAAGTGATTCGCGCCAGTCTCTGCTTAGGGCTACATCAACAGCAAACAAACCATATAGATAGAACTTGAAACTGTTTTATTAAGTCAAGTTTCAAAGAGCTAGCAAAAACTGTGTTTGATTTAGAGTTTCAAATACATGCATCCGTATAGGAGGAAACAGAGTGAAACCTCAAGATGAAAACGGTTACTACAAACGAACGGTTTAACCTAGAAGAAAGAAATTTGGTGAGCCAAGTGGGATTGGTGTACTGATCATTCCCTGAAAGTATCATCAAGATTGGGTGAAAAAGTGTTTGCTGAGATTTCAGGCAACTCGTAGTTTTTTGGAAGTTTGGCAACCCCTTTCCATGAAAGTGATTCTCGCCAGTCTCTGCTTAGGGCTACATCAACAGCAAACAAACCATAGAGATAGAACTTGAAACTGTTTCATTGGGTCAAGTTTCAAAGAGCTAGCACAAACCGTGTTTGATTTAGAGTTCCAAATACATGTATCTGTATAGGAGAAAACAGAGCGAAACCTCAAAATGAAAACGGTTACTGAAAACGAACGGTTTAACCTAGAAGAACGAAATTTGGTGAGCCAAGTGGGATTCGTGTACTGATCATTCCCTGAAAGTATCATCAAGATTGGGTGAAAAAGTGTTTGCAGAGATTTGAGGCAACTCGTAGTTTTTTGGAAGCTTGGCAACCCCTTTCCATGAAAGTGATTCTCGCCAGTCTCTGCTTAGGGCTACATCAACAGCAAACAAACATAGTGATAGAACTTTGAACTCATATATTGGGTCAAGTTTCAAAGAGCTAGCAGAAACCGTGTTTGATGTAGAGTTCCAAATACATGTATCCTTATAGGAGAAAACAGAGTGAATCCTCGAGATGAAAACGGTTACTGCAAACGAACGGTTTCACCTAGAAGAACGAAATTTGGTGAGCCAAGTGGGATTGGTGTACTGATCATTCCCTGAAAGTATCATCAAGTTTGGGTGGAAAAGTGTTTGCTGAGATTTCTGGAAACTCGTAGTTTTTTGGAAGCTTTGCAACCCCTTTCCATGAAAGTGATTCTCGCCAGTCTGTGCTTAGGGCTACATCAACAGCAAACAAACCGTAGAGATAGAACTTGAAATTGCTTTATTGGGTCAAGTTTCAAAGAGCTAGCACAAACCGTGTTTGATTTAGAGTTCCAAATACATGTATCCGTATAGGAGAAAACAGAGTGAAACCTGAAGATGAAAACGGTTACTGCAAACGAACCGTTTAACCTAGAAGAACGAAATTTGGTGAGCCAAGTGGGATTGGTGTACTGATCATTCCCTGAAAGTATCATCAAGATTGGGTGAAAAAGTGTTTGCTGAGATTTCAGGCAACTCGTAGTTTTTTGGAAGCTTGGCAACCCCTTCCCATGAAAGTGACTCTCACCAGTCTCTGCTTAGGGCTACATCAACAGCAAACAAACCATAGAGATAGAACTTGAAACTGCTTTATTGGGTCAAGTTTCAAAGAGCTATCACAAACAGTGTTTGATTTAGAGTTCCAAATACATGTATCTGTATAGGAGAAACAGAGTGAAACCTCAAAATTAAAACGGTTACTGCAATCGAGCTTTTTACCCTAGAAGAACAAAATTTGGTGAGCCAAGGGGGATTTGTGTCCTGATCAATCCCTGAAAGTATCATCAAGATTGGGGGAAAAAGTGTTCGCTGAGATTTCAGGCAACTCGTAGTTTTTTGGAAGTTTGGCAACCCCTTTACATGAAAGGGATTTTCGCCAGTCTCTGCTTAGGGCTACATCAACAGCAAACAAACCATAGAGATAGAACTTGAAACTGCTTTATTTGGTCACGATTAAAAAGGTACCACGAACCGTGTTTGATTTAGAGTTCCAAATACATGTATCCGTATAGGAGAAAACAGAGTGAAACCTCAAAATGAAAACGGTTACTGGAAACGAACGGTTTAACATAGAAGAACGAAATTAGTGAGCCAAGTGGTATTCGTGTACTGATCATTTTCTGAAAGAATCATCAAGATTGGGTGAAAAAGTGTTTGCTGAGATTTCAGGCAACTCGTAGTTTTTTGGAAGCTTGGCAACCCCTTTCCATGAAAGTGACTCTCGCTAGTCTCTGCTTAGGGCTACATCAACAGCAAACACACCATAGAGATAGAACTTGAAACTCCTTTATTGGGTCAAGTTTCAAAGAGCTAGCACAAACCGTGTTTAATTTAGAGTTCCAAATACATGTATCCGTATAGTAGAAAACAGAGTGAAACCTCAAAATGAAAACGGTTACTGCAAAAGAACGGTTTAACCTAGAAGAACGAAATTTGGTGAGCCAAGTGGGATTGGTGTACTGATGATTCCATAAAAGTATCATCAACATTGCGTGAAAAAGTGTTTGCTGAGATTTTTGGCAACTCGTAGTTTTTTAAAAAATTGGTAACCCCTTTCAATGAAAGTGATTTTCGCCAGTCTCTGCTTAGGGCTACATCAACAGCAAACAAACCATAGAGATAAAACTTGAAACAGCTTTATTGGGTCAAGTTTCAAAGAGCTAGCACAAACCGTGTTTGATATAGAGTTTCAAATACATGTAACCGTATAGGAGAAAACAGAGTGAAACCTCAAAATGAAAAGGTTACTGCAGTCGAACTGTTTAACATAGAAGAACGAAATTTGGTGAGCCAAGTGGGATTGGTGACCTGATCATTCCATGAAAGTATCATCAAGATTGGGTGAAAAAGTGTTTGCTGAGATTTCACACAACTCGTAGTTTTTTGGAACCTAAACAACCCCTTTCCATGAAAGGGATTTTCGCCAGTCTCTGCTTAGGGCTACATCAACAGCAAACAAACCATAGTGATAGAACTTGAAACTGCTTTATTGGGTCACGTTTCAAAGAGCTAGCACAAACCGTGCTTGATTTAGAGTTCCAAATACATGTATCCGTATAGGAGAAAACAGAGTGAAATCTCAAAATGAAAACGGTTACTGCAAACGAACGGTTTAACCTAGAAGAACGAAATTTGGTGAGCTAAGTGGGATTGGTGTACTGATCATTCCCTGAAAGTATCATCGAGATTGGGTGAAAAAGTGTTTGCTGAGATTTCAGGCAACTCGTAGTTTTTTGGAAGCTTGGCAACCTCTTGCCATGAAAGTGATTCTCGCCAGTCTCTGCTTAGGGCTACATCAACAGCAACCAAACCATAGAGATAGAACTTGAAACTGCTTTATTGGGTCAAGTTTCAAAGAGCTAGCACAAACCCTGTTTGATTTAGAGTTCCAAATACATGTATCCATATAACAGAAAACAGTGAAACCTCAAAATGAAAACGGTTACTACAAACGAACGGTTTAACATAGAAGAACGAAATTTGGTGAGCCAAGTTGTATTCATGTACTGATCATTCCCTGAAAGTATCATCAAGATTGGGTGAAAAAGTGTTTGCTGAGATTTCACGCAACTCGTAGTTTTTTGGAAGCTTGGCAACCCCTTTCCATGAAAGGCATTTTCGCCAGTCTCTGCTTAGGGCTACATCAACAGCAAACAAACCATAGTGATAGAACTTGAAACTGCTTTATTGGGTCACGTTTCAAAGAGCTAGCACAAACCGTGCTTGATTTAGAGTTCCAAATACATATATCCGTATGGAGAAAACAGAGTGAAACCTCAAAATGAAAACGGTTACTGCAAACGAACGGTTTAACCTAGAAGAACGAAATTTGGTGAGCTAAGTGGGATTGGTGTACTGATCATTCCCTGAAAGTATCATCGAGATTGGTGAAAAAGTGTTTGCTGAGATTTCAGGCAACTCGTAGTTTTTTGGAAGCTTGGCAACCTCTTGCCATGAAAGTGATTCTCGCCAGTCTCTGCTTAGGGCTACATCAACAGCAACCAAACCATAGAGATAGAAATTGAAACTGATTTATGGGTCAAGTTTCAAAAAGCTAGCACAAACCCTGTTTGATTTAGAGTTCCAAATACATGTATCCATATAACAGAAAACAGAGTGAAACCTCAAAATGAAAACGGTTACTGCAAACGAACGGTTTAACATAGAAGAACGAAATTTGGTGAGCCAAGTGGTATTCGTGTACTGATCATTCCCTGAAAGTATCATCAAAATTGGGTGAAAAAGTGTTTGCTGAGTTTTTATGCAACTCGTAGTTTTTTGGAAGCTTGGCAACCCCTTTCCATGAAAGTTACACTCGCCAGTCTCTGCTTAGGGCTACATCAACAGCAAACAAACCATAAAGATAGAACTTGAAACTGCTTTATTGGGTCAAGTTTCAAAGAGCTAGCACAAACAGTGTTTGATTTAGAGTTCCAAATACATGTATCCGTATAGGAGAAAACAGAGTGAAACCTCAAAATGAAAACGGTTACTGCAAACGAACGGTTTAACCTAGAATAACGAAATTTGGTGAGCCAATTGGGATTCGTGTACTGATCATTTCCTGAAAGTATCATCAAGATTGGGTGAAAAAGTGTTGGCTGAGATTTCAGGCAACTCGTAGTTTTTTGGAAGCTTGGCAACCCCTTTCCATGAAAGTGATTCTCGCCAGTCTCTGCTTAGGGCTACATCAACAGCAAACAAACATAGTGATAGAACTTTGAACTCATATATTGGGTCAAGTTTCAAAGAGCTAGCAGAAACCGTGTTTGATGTAGAGTTCCAAATACATGTATCCTTATAGGAGAAAACAGAGTGAATCCTCGAGATGAAAACGGTTACTGCAAACGAACGGTTTAACCTTGAAGAACGAAATTTGGTGAGCCAAGTGGGATTGGTGTACTGATCATTCCCTGAAAGTATCATCAAGTTTGGGTGGAAAAGTGTTTGCTGAGATTTCAGGCAACTCGTAGTTTTTTTGAAGCTTTGCAACCCCTTTCCATGAAAGTGATTCTCGCCAGTCTGTGCTTAGGGCTACATCAACAGCAAACAAATCGTAGAAATAGAAATTGAAATTGCTTTATTGGGTCAAGTTTCAAAGAGCTAGCACAAACCGTGTTTGATTTAGAGTTCCAAATACATGTATCCCTATAGAAGAAAACAGAGTGAAACCTCAAGATGAAAACGGTTACTGCAAACGAACGGTTTAACCTAGAAGAACGAAATTTGGTGAGCCAAGTGGGATTGGTGTACTGATCATTCCCTGAAAGTATCATCAAGATTGGGTGAAAAAGCTTTTGCTGAGATTTCAGGCAACTCGTAGTTTTTTGGAAGCTTCCCAACCACTTTCCATGAAAGTGATTCTCGCCAGTCTCTGCTTAGGGCTATATCAAGAGCAAATAAACCATAGAGATAGAACTTGAAACTTCTCTATTGGGTCATGTTTCAAAGAGCTAGCACAAACCATGTTTGAGTTAGAGTTCCAAATACATGTATCCGTATAGGAGAAAACAGAGTGAAACCTCAAAATGAAAACGGTTACTGCAAACGATCGGTTTAACCTAGAAGAACAAAATTTGGTGAGCCAAGTGGGATTGGTGTATTCATCATTCTGTGAAAGTATCATAAAGATTGGGTGAAAAAGTGTTTGCTAAGATTTCAGGCAACTCGTAGTTTTTTGGAAGCTTGGCAACCCCTTTCCATGAAAGTGATTCTCACCAGTCTCTGCTTTGGGCTACATCAACAGCAAACAAATTATAGAGATAGAACTTGAAAGTGCTTTATTGGGTCAAGTTTCAAAGAGCTAGCACAAACCCTGTTTGATTTAGAGTTCCAAATACATGTATCCGTATAGGAGAAAACAGAGTGAAACCTCAAAATGAAAACGGTTACTGCAAACGAACGGTTTAACCTAGAAGAACGAAATTTGGTGAGCCAAGTGGGATTGGTGTACTGATCACTCCCTGATAGTATCATCAAGATTGGGTGAAAAAGTGTTTGCTGAGATTTCAGGCAACTCGTAGTTTTTTGGAAGCTTGGCAACCCCGTTTAATGAAAGTGATTCTCGCCAGTCTCTGCTTAGGGCTACATCAACAGCAAACAAACCATGGAGATCGAACTTTAAACTTCTTTATTGGGTCACGTTTCAAAGAGCTAGCACAAACCGTGTTTGATTTAGAGTTCGAAATACATGTATCTGTATAGAAGAAAACAGAGTGAATTTTCAAAATGAAAATGGTTACTGCAAACGAACGGTTTAACCTAGAAGAACAAAATTTGGTGAGCCAAGTGGAATTGGTGTACTGATCATTCACTGAAAGTATCATCAAGATTGGGTGCAAAAGTGTTTGCTGAGATTTAAGGCAACTCGTTGTTTTTTGGAAGCTTGGCCACCCCTTTCCATGAAAGTGATTTGCGCCAGTCTCTGCTTAGGGCTACATCAACAGCAAACAAACCATAGAGATAGAACTAGAAACTGCTTTATTGGGTCAAGTTTTAAGAGCTAGAACAAATCGTTTTTGATTTAGAGTTTCAAATACATGTATCCGTATAGGAGAAAACAGAGTGAAACCTCAAAATGAAATTGGTTACTGAAAACGAACGGTTTAACCTAGAAGAACGAAATTTGGTGAGCCAAGTGGGATTGGTGTACTGATCATTCCCTGAAAGTATCATCAAGATTGGGTGAAAAAGTGTTTGCTGAGATTTCAGGCAACTGGTAGTTTTTTGGAAGCTTGGCATCCCCTTTCCATGAAAGTGATTCTCGCCAGTCTCGGCTTAGGGCTACATCAACAGCAAACAAACCATAGAGACAGAACACAAAACTGCTTTACTGGGTCAAGTTTCAAAGAGCTATCACAAACCCTGTTTGATTTAGATTTCCAAATAGATGTATCCGTACAGGTGAAAACAGAGTGAAACCTCAAAATCAAAACGGTTACTGCAAACGAACGGTTTAACCTAGAAGAACAAAATTTGGTGAGCCAAGTGGGATTGGTGTACTGTTCATTCCCTTATAGTATCATCAAGATTGGGTGAAAAAGTGTTTGCTGAGATTTCAGGCAACTCGTAGTTTTTTAAAAGCTTGGCAACCCCTTTCCATGAAAGTGATTCTCGCCAGTCTCCTCTTAGGGCTACATCAACAGCAAAGAAACCATAGAGATAGAACTCGAAACTTCTTTATTGGGTCCAGTTTCAAAGAGCTAGCACAAACCGTGTTTGATTTAGAGTTCCAAATACATGTATCCGTATAGGAGAAAACAGAGTGAAACCTCAAAGTGAAAACGGTTTTGGAAAAGAACGGTTTAACGAGAAGAACGAAATTTGGTGAGCCAAGTGGGATTGGTGTACTGATAATTCCCTGAAAGTATCATCAAGATTGGGTGAAAAAGTGTTTGCTGAGATTTCAGGCAACTGGTAGTTTTTTGGAAGCTTGGCATCCCCTTTCCATGAAAGTGATTCGCGCCAGTCTCTGCTTAGGGCTACATGAACAGCAAAAAAACCATAGAGATAGAACTAGAAACTGCTTTATTGGGTCAAGTGTAAAGAGCTAGAACAAACCGTTTTTGATTTAGAGTTTCAAATACATGTATCCGTATAGGAGAAAACAGAGTGAAACCTCAAAATGAAATTGGTTACTGAAAATGAACGGTTTAACCTAGAAGAACGAAATTTGGTGAGCCAAGTGGGATTGGTGTACTGATCATTCCCTGAAAGTATCATCAAGATTGGGTGAAAAAGCGTTTGCTGAGATTTCAGGCAACTGGTAGTTTTTTGGAAGCTTGGCATCCCCTTTCCATGAAAGTGATTCTCGCCAGTCTCTGCTTAGGGCTACATCAACAGCAAACAAACCATAGAGACAGAACACAAAACTGCTTTATTGGGTCAAGTTTCAAAGAGCTATCACAAACCCTGTTTGATTTAGATTTCCAAATACAAGTTCCGTACAGGTGAAAACACAGTGAAACCTCAAAATGAAAACGGTTACTGCAAACGAACGTTTAACCTAGAAGAACAAAATTTGGTGAGCCAAGTGGGATTGGTGTACTGATCATTCCCTTATAGTATCATCAAGATTGGGTGAAAAAGTGTTTGCTGAGATTTCAGGCAACTCGTAGTTTTTTAAAAGCTTGGCTACCCCTTTCCATTAAAGTGATTCTCGCCAGTCTCCTCTTAGGGCTACATCAACAGCAAAGAAACAATAGAGATAGAACTCGAAACTTCTTCATTGGGTCAAGTTTCAAAGAGCTAGCAGAAACCGTGTTTGATTTAGAGTTCCAAATACATGTATCCGTATAGGAGAAAACTGAGTGAAACCTCAAAGTGAAAACGGTTTTGGAAAAGAACGGTTTAACCGAGAAGAACGAAATTTGGTGAGCCAAGTGGGATTGGTGTACTGATCATTCCCTGAAAGTATCATCAAGATTGGGTGAAAAAGTGTTTGCTGAGATTTCAGGCAACTCGTAGGTTTTTGGAAGCTTGGCAACCCCTTTTCATGAAAGTGATTCTCGCCAGTCTCTGCTTAGGGCTACATCAACTGCAAACAAAAATAGTGATAGAACTTTGAACACATATATTGGGTCAAGTTTCAAAGAGCTAGCAGAAACCGTGTTTGATGTAGAGTTCCAAAATACATGTATCCTTATAGGAGAAAACAGAGTGAATCCCTCGATGAAAACGGTTACTGCAAACGAACGGTTTCACCTAGAAGAACGAAATTTGGTGAGCCAAGTGGGATTGGTGTACTGATCATTCCCTGAAAGTATCATCAAGTTTGGGTGGAAAAGTGTTTGCTGAGATTTCTGGAAACTCGTAGTTTTTTGGAAGCTTTGCAACCCCTTTCCATGAAAGTGATTCTCGCCAGTCTGTGCTTAGGGCTACATCAACAGCAAACAAACCGTAGAGATAGAACTTGAAATTGCTTTATTGGGTCAAGTTTCAAAGAGCTAGCACAAACCGTGTTTGATTTAGAGTTCCAAATACATGTATCCGTATAGGAGAAAACAGAGTGAAACCTCAAGATGAAAACGGTTACTGCAAACGAACGGTTTAACCTAGAAGAACGAAATTTGGTGAGCCAAGTGGGATTGGTGTACTGATCATTCCCTGAAAGTATCATCAAGATTGGGTGAAAAAGTGTTTGCTGAGATTTCAGGCAACTCATAGTTTTTTGGAAGCTTGGCAACCCCTTTTAATGTAAGTGATTCTCGCCAGTCTCTGCTTAGGGCTACATCAACAGCAAAAAAAACCATAGAGATCGAACTTGAAACTGCTTTATTGAGTCAAGTTTCAAAGAGCTAGCACAAACCGTGTTTGATTTAGAGTTCCAAATACATGTATCCGTATAGGAGAAAACAGAGTGAAACCTCAAAATGAAAACGGTTACTGCAACCGAACGGTTAACCTAGAAGAACAAAATTTGGTGAGCCAAGTGGGATTGGTGTACTGATCATTCCCTGAAAGTATCATCAAGATTGAATGAAAAAGTGTTTGCCGAGATTTCAGGCAACTCCTAGTTTATTGGAAGCTTGGCAACCCCTTTCCATGAAAGTGATTCTCGCCTGTCTCTGCTTAGGGCTACATCAACAGCAAACAAACCATAGAGATAGAACATGAAACTGTTTTATTCAGTCAAGTTTCAAAGAGCTAGCAAAAACTGTGTTTGATTTAGAGTTCCAAATACATGTATCGGTATAGGAGGAAACAGAGTGAAACCTCAAGATGAAAACGGTTACTGCAAACGAACGGTTTAACCTAGAAGAACGAAATTTGGAGAGCCAAGTGGGATTGGTGTACTGATCATTCCCTCAAAGTATCATCAAGATTGGGTGAAAAAGTGTTTGCTGAGATTTCAGGTAACTCGTAGTTTTTTGGAAGTTTGGCAACCCCTTTCCATGAAAGTGATTCTCGCCAGTCTCTGCTTAGGGCTACATCAACAGCAAACAAACCATAGAGGTAGAACTTGAAACTGCTTTATTGGGTGAAGTTTCAAAGAGCTAGCACAAACAGTGTTTGATTTAGAGTTACAAATACATGTATCCGTATAGGAGAAAACAGAGTGAAACCTCAAAATTAAAACGGTTACTGCAAACGAACGGTTTAACCTAGAATAACGAAATTTGGTGAGCCAATTGGGATTCGTGTACTGATCATTCCCTGAAAGTATCATCAAGATTGGGTGAAAAAGTGTTTGCTGAGATTTCAGGCAACTCGTAGGTTTTTGGAAGCTTGGCAACCCCTTTTCATGAAAGTGATTCTCGCCAGTCTCTGCTTAGGGCTACATCAACAGCAAACAAACATAGTGATAGAATTTTGAACACATATATTGGGTCAAGTTTCAAAGAGCTAGCAGAAACCGTGTTTGATGTAGAGTTCCAAATACATGTATCCTTATAGGAGAAAACAGAGTGAATCCTCGAGATGAAAACGGTTACTGCAAACGAACGGTTTAACCTTGAAGAACGAAATTTGGTGAGCCAAGTGGGATTGGTGTACTGATAATTCCCTGAAAGTATCATCAAGTTTGGGTGGAAAAGTGTTTGCTGAGATTTCAGGCAACTCGTAGTTTTTTAGAAGCTTTGCAACCCCTTTCCATGAAAGTGATTCTCGCCATTCTGTGCTTAGGGCTACATCTACAGCAAACAAACCGTAGAGATAGAACTTGAAATTGCTTTATTGGGTCAAATTTCAAAGAGCTAGCACAAACAGTGTTTGATTTAGAGTTCCAAATACATGTATCCGTATAGGAGAAAACAGAGTGAAACCTCAAAATGAAAACGGTTACTGCAAACGAACGGTTTAACCTAGAATAACGAAATTTGGTGAGCCAATTGGGATTCGTGTACTGATCATTCCCTGAAAGTATCATCAAGATTGGGTGAAAAAGTGTTTGCTGAGATTTAAGGCAACTCATAGTTTTTTGAAAGCTTGGCAACCCCTTTCCATGAAAGTGATTCTCGCCAGTCTCTGCTTAGGGCTACATAAACAGCAAACAAACATAGTGATAGAACTTTGAACTCATATATTGGGTCAAGTTTCAAAGCGCTAGCAGAAACCGTGTTTGATGTAGAGTTACAAATACATGTATCCTTATAGGAGAAAACAGAGTGAATCCTCGAGATGAAAACGGTTACTGCAAACGAACGGTTTAACCTAGAAGAACGAAATTTGGTGAGCCAAGTGGGATTGGTGTACTGATCATTCCCTGAAAGTATCATCAAGTTTGGGTGGAAAAGTGTTTGCTGAGATTTCTGGAAACTCGTAGTTTTTTGGAAGCTTTGCAACCCCTTTCCATGTAAGTGATTCTCGCCATTCTGTGCTTAGGGCTACATCAACAGCAAACAAACCGTAGAGATAGAACTAGAAATTGCTTTATTGGGTCAAGTTTCAAAGAGCTAGCACAAACCGTGTTTGATTTAGAGTTCCAAATACATGTATCCATATAGGAGAAAACAGAGTGAAACCTCAAGATGAAAACGGTTACTGCAAACGAACGGTTTAACCTAGAAGAACGAAATTTGGTGAGCCAAGTGGGATTGGTGTACTGATCATTCCCTGAAAGTATCATCAAGATTGGGTGAAAAAGTGTTTGCTGAGATTTTAGGCAAGTCGTAGTTTTTCGGAAACTTAGCAACCCTTTTCCATGAAAGTGATTCGCGCCAGTCTCTGCTTAGGGCTACATCAACAGCAAACAAACCATATAGATAGAACTTGAAACTGTTTTATTAAGTCAAGTTTCAAAGAGCTAGCAAAAACTGTGTTTGATTTAGAGTTTCAAATACATGCATCCGTATAGGAGGAAACAGAGTGAAACCTCAAGATGAAAACGGTTACTACAAACGAACGGTTTAACCTAGAAGAAAGAAATTTGGTGAGCCAAGTGGGATTGGTGTACTGATCATTCCCTGAAAGTATCATCAAGATTGGGTGAAAAAGTGTTTGCTGAGATTTCAGGCAACTCGTAGTTTTTTGGAAGTTTGGCAACCCCTTTCTATGAAAGTGATTCTCGCCAGTCTCTGCTTAGGGCTACATCAACAGCAAACAAACCATAGAGATAGAACTTGAAACTGTTTCATTGGGTCAAGTTTCAAAGAGCTAGCACAAACCGTGTTTGATTTAGAGTTCCAAATACATGTATCTGTATAGGAGAAAACAGAGCGAAACCTCAAAATGAAAACGGTTACTGAAAACGAACGGTTTAACCTAGAAGAACGAAATTTGGTGAGCCAAGTGGGATTCGTGTACTGATCATTCCCTGAAAGTATCATCAAGATTGGGTGAAAAAGTGTTTGCAGAGATTTGAGGCAACTCGTAGTTTTTTGGAAGCTTGGCAACCCCTTTCCATGAAAGTGATTCTCGCCAGTCTCTGCTTAGGGCTACATCAACAGCAAACAAACATAGTGATAGAACTTTGAACTCATATATTGGATCAAGTTTCAAAGAGCTTGCAGAAACCGTGTTTGATGTAGAGTTCCAAATACATGTATCCTTATAGGAGAAAACAGAGTGAATCCTCGAGATGAAAACGGTTACTGCAAACGAACGGTTTCACCTAGAAGAACGAAATTTGGTGAGCCAAGTGGGATTGGTGTACTGATCATTCCCTGAAAGTATCATCAAGTTTGGGTGGAAAAGTGTTTGCTGAGATTTCTGGAAACTCGTAGTTTTTTGGAAGCTTTGCAACCCCTTTCCATGAAAGTGATTCTCGCCAGTCTGTGCTTAGGGCTACATCAACAGCAAACAAACCGTAGAGATAGAACTTGAAATTGCTTTATTGGGTCAAGTTTCAAAGAGCTAGCACAAACCGTGTTTGATTTAGAGTTCCAAATACATGTATCCGTATAGGAGAAAACAGAGTGAAACCTGAAGATGAAAACGGTTACTGCAAACGAACCGTTTAACCTAGAAGAACGAAATTTGGTGAGCCAAGTGGGATTGGTGTACTGATCATTCCCTGAAAGTATCATCAAGATTGGGTGAAAAAGTGTTTGCTGAGATTTCAGGCAACTCGTAGTTTTTTGGAAGCTTGGCAACCCCTTCCCATGAAAGTGACTCTCACCAGTCTCTGCTTAGGGCTACATCAACAGCAAACAAACCATAGAGATAGAACTTGAAACTGCTTTATTGGGTCAAGTTTCAAAGAGCTATCACAAACAGTGTTTGATTTAGAGTTCCAAATACATGTATCTGTATAGGAGAAACAGAGTGAAACCTCAAAATTAAAACGGTTACTGCAATCGAGCTTTTTACCCTAGAAGAACAAAATTTGGTGAGCCAAGGGGGATTTGTGTCCTGATCAATCCCTGAAAGTATCATCAAGATTGGGGGAAAAAGTGTTCGCTGAGATTTCAGGCAACTCGTAGTTTTTTGGAAGTTTGGCAACCCCTTTACATGAAAGGGATTTTCGCCAGTCTCTGCTTAAGGCTACATCAACAGCAAACAAACCATAGAGATAGAACTTGAAACTGCTTTATTTGGTCACGATTAAAAAGGTACCACGAACCGTGTTTGATTTAGAGTTCCAAATACATGTATCCGTATAGGAGAAAACAGAGTGAAACCTCAAAATGAAAACGGTTACTGGAAACGAACGGTTTAACATAGAAGAACGAAATTAGTGAGCCAAGTGGTATTCGTGTACTGATCATTTTCTGAAAGAATCATCAAGATTGGGTGAAAAAGTGTTTGCTGAGATTTCAGGCAACTCGTAGTTTTTTGGAAGCTTGGCAACCCCTTTCCATGAAAGTGACTCTCGCTAGTCTCTGCTTAGGGCTACATCAACAGCAAACACACCATAGAGATAGAACTTGAAACTCCTTTATTGGGTCAAGTTTCAAAGAGCTAGCACAAACCGTGTTTAATTTAGAGTTCCAAATACATGTATCCGTATAGTAGAAAACAGAGTGAAACCTCAAAATGAAAACGGTTACTGCAAAAGAACGGTTTAACCTAGAAGAACGAAATTTGGTGAGCCAAGTGGGATTGGTGTACTGATGATTCCATAAAAGTATCATCAACATTGCGTGAAAAAGTGTTTGCTGAGATTTTTGGCAACTCGTAGTTTTTTAAAAAATTGGCAACCCCTTTCAATGAAAGTGATTTTCGCCAGTCTCTGCTTAGGGCTACATCAACAGCAAACAAACCATAGAGATAAAACTTGAAACAGCTTTATTGGGTCAAGTTTCAAAGAGCTAGCACAAACCGTGTTTGATATAGAGTTTCAAATACATGTAACCGTATAGGAGAAAACAGAGTGAAACCTCAAAATGAAAAGGTTACTGCAGTCGAACTGTTTAACATAGAAGAACGAAATTTGGTGAGCCAAGGGGGATTGGTGACCTGATCATTCCATGAAAGTATCATCAAGATTGGGTGAAAAAGTGTTTGCTGAGATTTCACACAACTCGTAGTTTTTTGGAACCTAAACAACCCCTTTCCATGAAAGGGATTTTCGCCAGTCTCTGCTTAGGGCTACATCAACAGCAAACAAACCATAGTGATAGAACTTGAAACTGCTTTATTGGGTCACGTTTCAAAGAGCTAGCACAAACCGTGCTTGATTTAGAGTTCCAAATACATGTATCCGTATAGGAGAAAACAGAGTGAAATCTCAAAATGAAAACGGTTACTGCAAACGAACGGTTTAACCTAGAAGAACGAAATTTGGTGAGCTAAGTGGGATTGGTGTACTGATCATTCCCTGAAAGTATCATCGAGATTGGGTGAAAAAGTGTTTGCTGAGATTTCAGGCAACTCGTAGTTTTTGGAAGCTTGGCAACCTCTTGCCATGAAAGTGATTCTCGCCAGTCTCTGCTTAGGGCTACATCAACAGCAAACAAACCATAGAGATAGAACTTGAAACTGCTTTATTGGGTCAAGTTTCAAAGAGCTAGCACAAACCCTGTTTTGATTTAGAGTTCCAAATACATGTATCCATATAACAGAAAACAGTGAAACCTCAAAATGAAAACGGTTACTACAAACGAACGGTTTAACATAGAAGAACGAAATTTGGTGAGCCAAGTTGTATTCATGTACTGATCATTCCCTGAAAGTATCATCAAGATTGGGTGAAAAAGTGTTTGCTGAGATTTCACGCAACTCGTAGTTTTTTGGAAGCTTGGCAACCCCTTTCCATGAAAGGCATTTTCGCCAGTCTCTGCTTAGGGCTACATCAACAGCAAACAAACCATAGTGATAGAACTTGAAACTGCTTTATTGGGTCACGTTTCAAAAAGCTAGCACAAACCGTGCTTGATTTAGAGTTCCAAATACATATATCCGTATGGGAGAAAACAGAGTGAAACCTCAAAATGAAAACGGTTACTGCAAACGAACGGTTTAACCTAGAAGAACGAAATTTGGTGAGCTAAGTGGGATTGGTGTACTGATCATTCCCTGAAAGTATCATCGAGATTGGTGAAAAAGTGTTTGCTGAGATTTCAGGCAACTCGTAGTTTTTTGGAAGCTTGGCAACCTCTTGCCATGAAAGTGATTCTCGCCAGTCTCTGCTTAGGGCTACATCAACAGCAACCAAACCATAGAGATAGAACTTGAAACTGATTTATGGGTCAAGTTTCAAAAAGCTAGCACAAACCCTGTTTGATTTAGAGTTCCAAATACATGTATCCATATAACAGAAAACAGAGTGAAACCTCAAAATGAAAACGGTTACTGCAAACGAACGGTTTAACATAGAAGAACGAAATTTGGTGAGCCAAGTGGTATTCGTGTACTGATCATTCCCTGAAAGTATCATCAAAATTGGGTGAAAAAGTGTTTGCTGAGTTTTTATGCAACTCGTAGTTTTTTGGAAGCTTGGCAACCCCTTTCCATGAAAGTTACACTCGCCAGTCTCTGCTTAGGGCTACATCAACAGCAAACAAACCATAAAGATAGAACTTGAAACTGCTTTATTGGGTCAAGTTTCAAAGAGCTAGCACAAACAGTGTTTGATTTAGAGTTCCAAATACATGTATCCGTATAGGAGAAAACAGAGTGAAACCTCAAAATGAAAACGGTTACTGCAAACGAACGGTTTAACCTAGAATAACGAAATTTGGTGAGCCAATTGGGATTCGTGTACTGATCATTTCCTGAAAGTATCATCAAGATTGGGGTGAAAAAGTGTTGGCTGAGATTTCAGGCAACTCGT
>NW_027524399.1:0-32505 GCF_052094955.1 Ictidomys tridecemlineatus
AGAAGGTCAGTTACAGAGAGCAGAGGTTAAAGACTGGGTTGCAAAAGGATCTTACAGAGAGCCGAGGTTGTAGACTGAGGTACAGAAGGACTGTTACAGAGAGCAGAGGTTGGAGACTGAGGTGTAGAAGGTTCGTTGCAGTGAGCAGAGTTTTCAGACTGAGGTGCAGAAGGACTGTTACAGAGAGCAGAGGTTTTAGCCTGGGGTGCAGAAGGCCTGTTCCAGAGAGCAGAGGTGGGAGACTGGGGTGTAGAAGGACTGTTGCAGAGTGTAGAGGTTGGATATTGGCGTCCAGAAGGACTGTTGTCGAGAGAAGAGTTTGGAGACTGGGGTAGATAAGGACTGCTGCAGAAAGTAGAGGTTGGAGACTGAGGTGCAGAAGGACTGGTACAGAGAGCAGAGTTTAAAGACTGGGGTGCAGAAGGACTTATACAGAAAGCAGACGTTGCTGAGTTGGGTGCAAAAGGATTGTTACAGAGAGCTGAGGTTGAAGAAGGGGTGGAGAAGGACTGTTGCAGAGAGCAGATGTTGGAGACTGGGGTGCAGAAAGACTGTTGCAGAGAGCAGAGATTGGAAACTGGGGTGCAGAAGGACTATTGCAGAGAGCAGAGGTTGAAGACTGAGGTGCCGAAGGACTGTTACAGAGAGCAGAGTTTGGAGAATGTGGTGCAGAATTACTGATACAGAAAGCAGAGGATGGAGACTGGGGTGCAGGAGAAACCTTACAGAGAACAGAGGTTGGAGACTGCGGTACAGAAGGACTGTTATAGAGAGCAGTGTATGGAGACTGGGGTACAGAATAAGTGTTGTAGAGAACAGAGGTTGGAGACTTAGGTGCAGAAGGATCATTGCAGTAAGCAGAGGTTGAAGACTGGGTTTCGAAAGGATCTTACAGAGAAAAGAATTCAGACACTGAGGTTCAGAAGGACTGTTGCAGAGAGCAGAGGTTGGAGATTGGGATGCAGAAGGACTGTTGCAGAGAGCAGAGGTTTGAGTCTGAGGTGCAGAAAGTCTGTTACAGAGAGCAGAGGTTAGAGACTGGGGTGCAGAAAGACTGTTGCAGAGAGCAGAGGTTGCAGAGTAAGGTGCAGAAGGACTGTTGTAGAGAATAGAGGTTGGAGACTCGGGTACAGAAGGACCATTGCAGAAAGCAGAGGTTGGAGACAGGGTTTCAAAAGGATCTTACAGAGAGCAGAGGTTAGACACTGAGGTGAAGAAGGACTGTTGAAGAGAGCAGAAGTTGGAGATTGGGACGCAGAAAGAATGTTGCGGAGAGAGAGGTTGGAGTCTGACGTGCAGAAAGAAATTTACAGAGAGCAGAGTTTGGAGACTGGGGTTAAGAAAAACTGATGCAGAAAGCAGAGTTTGAAGATTGGGGATCAGAAAGATCCTTACAATGAGTAGAGTGTGGAGACTGCAGTACAGAAGGACTGTTAAAGAGAGCAGAGGTTGGAGACTGGGGTTGAGAAGGACTGTGGCAGAGAGCAGATTTTGGAGACTGGGGTGCAGAAGGACTGTTGCAGATAGCAGAGGTTTCACAGTTAGGTGCAGAAGGACTTTTACAGAGAGCAGAGTTTGGAGACTTGGGTGCAAACGGCCTGTTACACAGATTAGAGTTTGGAGTCTGAGGTACAGAAGGACTGTTACAGAAAGCAGAGTTTGGAGCCTGGTTTTCAGAAGAATCTTACACAGAGAAGAGGTTGGAGACTGAGGTGAAGAAGGACTCTTACAGAGAGTAGATGTAGTAGACTGAGGTGTAGAAAGACCATTGCCGTGAGCAGGGTTTGGAGACTGAGGTGCAGAAGGACTGTTGCAGAGAGAAGAGGTTGGAGACTGGGTTCCTGAAGAATCTTACAGTGAGCAGAGGTTGGAGACTGAGGTTCAAGTGAACTGTTACAGAGAGCAGTGGTTGGAGACTGGAGTGCAGAAGGATCTTGGAGAGCAGAGGTTTCAGACTGAGGTGCAGAAACACTGTTACAGAGAGCAGAGGTTGGAGGCTGAGGTGTAGAAGGACTGTTACAGAGAGCAGAGTTAGGAGACTGAGGTGCAGAAGGACTGTTACAGAAAGCAGAGATTGGAAATTGGGGTGCAGAAGGACCATTACGGAGAGCAAAGTTTGTAGACTGCGGTATAGAAGGAATGTTACAGAGAGCAGAGATTTGAGACTGGGGTACAGAAGGACTGTTACAGAGAGCACAGGTTGCAGACTGAGCTGCAGAAGAATCTTGGAGAGGAGAGGATTCAGACTGAGGTGCAGAAGGACTGTTACAGAGAGCAGATGTTGGAGACTGAGGTGTAGAAGGACTGTTACTGAGAGCAGAGGTTGAAGACTGGGGTTCAGAAAGACTGATACAGAAAGCAGAGATTGGAGACTGGGGTGCAGAAGGACCTTTACAGAGAGCAGAGGTTGGAGACTGTGTTACTTAAGGACTTTTACAGACAGCAGATTTTGGAGCAGAAGGACTATTGCAGAGGACAGATGATGGAGACTGGGGTGCCCCAGGACACTTGCAGGAAGCAGAGGTTGGAGCCTGGGGTGGAGAAGGAATGTTAAAGAGAGCAGAGTTTGGAAACTGGATTGCAGGAGGATCTTACAGAGAGCAGATGTTGGAGGCTGTGGTGCAGGAGGACTGTTGAAGTGAGCAGAGTATGGAGACTGGGGTTCAGAAGGACTGTTGCAGAGAGCAGAGGTTGGAGACTTAGGTGCAAAAGGATTGGTGGAGAGCAGAGGTTGGAGACTGGTCTTCAGTAGGACTCTTAAAGAGAGCAGATTTTGTAAACTGGGTTGGAGAAGGATCCTACAGAGAGCAGAAGTTGGAGTATGAGGTGCAGAAGGACTGTTACAGTGAGTAGAGTTTTGAGACTGAGATGCAGAAGGAACGTATCAGAGTTCAGAGCTTGGAAACTGAGGTGCAGAATAATTGTTATAGAGAGCAGAGTTTGGAGACTGGGGTGCAGAAGGACAGTTGCAGAGAGCAGAGTTTGGAGACTGGGGTGCAGAAGAACTTTTGTAGAGTGTAGACTTTTGAGACTGGGGTGCAGAAGGACTTTTGCAGAGAGCAGAGGTTGGAGACTGAGGTGCAGAAGGACTGTTGCAGAGAGCAGAGGTTGGAGACTGAGGTGCAGAAGGACTGATACAGAAAGCAGAGATTTGAGACTTGGGTGCAGAAAGACCGTTACAGAGATCAGAGGTTTTATACTGCAGTACAGGAGGACTGTTACAGAGAGCAGAGGTTGGAGACTGGGGTGCAGAAGGACTGTAGCAAAGAGCAGATGTTGGTAACTAGGGTGCAGAAAAGACTGTTGCAGAGAGCAGAGTTTTCAGACTGGGGTACAGAAGGACTGTTGCGGAGAGCAGATTTGAAGACTGGGGTGCAGAAGGATTGTTACAGAGAGCAGAGGTTCGAAACAGGGGTGCAGAAGAATCTTACAGAGATTAGAATTTGGAGACTGAGGTGTAGAATGACTGTGTTAGGAGATCAGAGGTTGGAGACTGGGGTGAAGTAGGATCATTGCAGAGAGCAATGTTTGGAGACTGGGGTGCAGAAGGATTGCTGCAGAGAGCAGAAGTTGGAGACTGGGGTTCAGAAGGCCTGCTATAGAGAGCAGTGTTTTGAGACTGGCGTGCACAAGGCCTGTTACACAGAGGAGAGGTTGGAGACTGGGGTGCAGAAGGACTGTTACAGAGATCAGAGTTTGGAGACTGGATTGCTGAAGGCACTTATAGAGAGCAGAGGTTTGAGCCTGAGGTCCAGGTGGGACTGTTACAGAGAGCAGTGGTTGGAGACTGCGGTGCCAAAGAATCTTAGAGAGCAGAGGTTTCAGACTGAGGTGCAGAAGGAATGATACAGAAAGCAGAGTTTGAATACTGGGGTGCAGAAGAACCGTTATGGAGAGCAGAGTTTGGAGACTGCGGTACAGAAGGACTGTTACAGAGAGTAGATGTTGGAGACTGGGAGCAGAAGGACTGTTGCACCGGATAGAGGTTGGAGACTGGGGTGCCCCATGACACTTGCAGAAAGCAGAGGTTAAAGACTGGGGTGGAGAAGGAATGTTTCAGAGAACAGAGTTTGGAAACTAGAGTAGAGAAGAATCTTACAGCGACCAGAGTTTGGAGACTGTGGTGCAGAAGGATTGTTACAGAGTGCAGAGGTTGAATACTGGGGTGCATAAGGACCATTACGAAGAGCAAAGGTTGGAGACGGAGGTGCAGAAGGACTTTTACAGAGAGCAGAGTTTTGATACTGGGGTTCAGAAGGACTGTTACAGAGAGCAGAGTTTGGAGACTGAGGTGCAGAAGGATCCTTGGAGAGAGAAAAGGTTGAAGACTGGGGTTCAGAAAACCTGTTACAGAGAGCAGAATTTGGAGACTGGGGTGCAGAAAATCTGTTACAGAGAGCAGAGTTTGGAGACTGGGGTGCAGAAGGACTGTTACAGATAGCGCAATTTCGAGACTGGGTTGCAGAAGGATATTACAAAGAGCATTTTGGAGACTGAGGTTAAGAAGAACTGTTACAGAGAGCAAAGGTTGGAAACTCGGGTGCAGAAGGATTGTTGCAGAGAGCAGAGTTTTCAGACTGAGGTGCTGAAGGCCTTTTTCAGAGAGCAGATGTTGGATCCTGGGATGCAGAAGGACTGTTACAGAGAGCATTGTTTGGAGACTGGGGTGCAGAATGATCGTTGCAGAGAGCACAGGTTGGAGTCTGGGGTCCAAAAGGCCTGTTACAGAGAGCAGAGGTTTAAGACTGGGGTGCAGAAGGCCTGTTACGGAGAGCAGAGTTTGGAGACTGGGGTGCAAAAAAACTGTTACAGAGAGCAGCGTTTGGAAAATTCGTTGCAGAAGGATCTTAGAGAGAGCAGAGGTTGGATACTGAGGTGCAGAAGGACTTTTACAGAGAGTAGAGGGTGGAGACTGGGGTGCAGAGGGAGTGTTACAGAGAGCAAAGTTTTGATATTGGTGTGCAGAAGAACTGTAACTGAGAGAAAAATTTGGAGACTATGGTGCAGAAGACCTGTTAAAGTGAGCAGAAAATGGAGCTGAGGTGCAGAAGGATAGTTACAGAAAGCAGAGGTTGGAGACTGAGGTGCAGAAGGATTTTACAGAGAGCAGATTTTGGACACTGATGTGCAGAAGGACTGTTACAGAGAGCAGATGTTAGAGACTGGGGAGCAGAAGAACTGTTGCAGAGAGCAGAGGTTGGAGACTGGGATGCAGAAGGATCCTTGAAGAGAGCAGAGCTGGAGACTGAGGTTCACAAGGATCGCAAAAGAGAGCAGAGTTTGGAGACCGGGGTGCAGTAGGATAGTTACAGAGAGCACAGGTTGGAGACTGGGGTAAAGAAGAAATGTTGCAGAGAGCAGAGGTTTGAAACTGGGGTGCAGAAGGACTGTAGCAGAGAGCAGAGTTTGGAGACTGGGATGTAGAAGGACTCTTGCAGAGAGCAGACATTGGAGACTGGGATACAGATGAATCGTTGCAGAGAGCAGAGGTTGGAGACTGGGTTGTAGAAGGACTTTTGTAGACTGCAGATGTTGGAGACTGGGGTGCAGAAGGACTGTTGCACAGAGCAGAGGTTGGAGACTTATTTGCAGAAGGACTGTTACAGAGAGCAGAGGTTTTAGACTGGGATGCAGAATAACTGATATGGAAAGTAGAGTTTGTAGACTGGGGTGCAGAAGGACTCTTGCAGAGAACAGAGTTTGGAGACTGGGGTGCAGAAGGGCCGTTGCAGAGTAATGAGGTTGGAGACTGAGGTGCAGAATTACTGATACAGAGAGCATAGTTTAGACAACGGGTTGCAGAAGGATCTTACAGAGAGCAGAGTTTGGAGACATGGGTGCAGAAGGACTGTTGCAGAGAGAAGAGTTTAGAGACTGGGTTGTAGAATACCTGTAACAGAGAGCAGATGTTGGAGACTGCAGTGCAGAAGAATCATTGCAGAGAGAAGAGTTTGGAGTCTGGGGTGCAGAAGGACTGTTACAGAGAGCAGAGTTTAGATACTGGGTTGCAGTAGACCTGTTACAGAGAGCAGATTTTGGAGACTGGGGTGCAGAAGGATTGTTGCAAATAGCACAGTTTGGAGACTGGGGTGTAGAAGGATCGATGCAGAGAGAAGAGGTTTCAGACTGAGGATTAGAAGGACTGTTACAGAGAGTAGAGTTTGGAGTCTGAGGTGAAGAAGGACTGTTACAGAAATCAGAGGTTGGCAATTGGGGTGCAGAAGGATCGTTATAGAGAGAAGAGGTTAGAGCCTGCGGTACAGAAGAACTGTTACAGAGAGCAGAGTTTGGAGACTGGGGTGCAGAAGGACCGTTGCAGCGAGCAGATGTTGGAGACTGGGGTGCAGAAGGACTGTTAGAGAGAGCAGAGTTTGGAGACTGAGGTGCAGAAGGATCCTTTCAAAGAGTAGGATTTTGAGACTGGGGTGCAGAAGGACCGTTGCAGACTGCAGAGGTTGGAGACTGAGGTGCAGAGGACTTTTACACAAAGGATAGGTTGGAGACAGGCGTGTCAAAGGATTCTTACAGAGAGCAGAGAATGGAGACTGGGATGCAGAAGGAGTGTTACAGAGAGCAGAGTTTGGAGATTGGGGATGAAAAGAACTGTTACAGAGATCAGAGGTTGGAAACTGTGGTGCAGAAGGCCTGCTACAGAGAGCAGAGTTTGGAGATGAGGTGCAGAAGGATCGTTACAGAGAGCAGAGGTTGGAAACTGATGTGCAGAAGGACTGTTACAGACAACAGAGGTTGGAGACTTGGATGCAAAAAAATCTTTGCCTTGAGAAAAGGTTGGAGATTGAAGTGCAGAAGGATCGCAAAAGAGAGCAGAGTTTGGAGACCGGGGTGCAGTAGGATAGTTACAGAGAGCACAGGTTGGAGCCTGGGGTTCAGAAGAAATGTTGCAGAGAGCAGAGGTTGGAGACGGGGTGCAGAAGGGCTATAGCAGAGAGCAGAGGTTAAAGACTGTGGTGTAGAAGGACTGTTGCAGAGAGCAGACATTGGAGACTGGGATGCAGAAGGATCGTTGCAGAGAGCAGATGTTGGAGACTGGCGTACAGAAGGACTTTTGCAGAGAGCAGAAATTGGACACTGGGTTTCAGAAGGACTGATACAGAGAGCAGATATTTTAGACTGGGGTGCAGAATAAGTGATACGGAAAGTAGAGTTTGGAGAATGTGGTGCAGAAGGACAGTTACAGAGAACAGAGGTTGCAACCTGGGGTGCAGAAGGACAGCTGCAGAGAACAGAGTTTGGATACTGGGGTGCAGAAGAGCCATTGCAGAGAGATGAGGTTGGAAACTGAGGTGCAGAATGACTGTTACAGAGTGAAAATTTTGGAGAATGGCGTGCAAAGGATCTTACAGAGAACAGACGTTGGAGACTGGGATGAAGAATGATCGTTGGAGAGAGCAGAGGTTGGAGACTGGTGTTTAGAAGGACTTTTGCAGAGAGCAGAGCTTGGAGACTGGGGTAAAGAAGGCCTGTTACAGAGAGCAGAGTTTGGAGACTGGGTTGCAGAAGACCTGTTACAGAGAGCGGATGTTGGAGACTGGGGTGCAGAAGGATTTTTATAGATAGCACAGTTTGGAGACTAAGGTTTAGAAGGATTGTTGCAGAGAGCAGAGGTTTCACACTGAGGCTAAGAAAAAATGTTACAGAAAGCAGAGGTTGGAGTCTGAGGTGCAGAAGGACTGTTTCAGAAAGCAGAGTTTGGCAATTGGTGTGAAGAATGACCGTTATAGAGAGAAGAGGTTGGAGACTGTGGTACAGAAGGACCGTTACAGAGAGCAGAGTTTGGAGTCTTGGTTGCAGAAGGACCATTGCAGAGAGCAAATTTCGAAGACTGGGGTGCAGAAGGACTGTTATAGAGAGCAGACGTTGGAAACAGAGGTGCAGAAGAATTGTTACAGATAGCAGAGTTTGGAGATTGAGGTGCAGAAGGACTGTTGCAGAGAGCAGATGATGAAGACTGGGGGGCAGAAGGACTGTTACAGAGAGCAGAGTTTGGAGATTGTGGTGCAGAAGAACTGTACAGAGAGCCGAGGTCGCAGACTGCGGTGCAAAAGGATTGTTACAGAGAGCAGAGTTTGGAGACTGGGGTGCAGAAGGCCTTTTACAGAGAGCAGATGTTGGAGACTGAGTTGCAGAAGTACTGTTATAGAGAGCAGAGTTTGGAAACTGAGGTACAGAAGGATCGGTACAGAGAGCAGAGGTTGGAGACTGAGGTGCAGAAGGACTGTTACAGAGAGTAGAGGTTGGAAACTGAGGTGCAGAAGAATTGTTGCAGAGAGCAGAGGTTGGAGACTGAGGTTCAGAAGGATATTTACAGAGAGCAGAGGTTGGGACTGGGGTCAGAAAGACAGTTATGGAGACCACAGCTTGGAGTCTGGGGTGCAGAAGTATCACTGCAGAGAGCAGAGGTGGGAGACTCTGGTGCAGAAAGATCATTACAGAGAGCAGAGGTTCTAGACTGGGGTGCAAAATGACAGTTACAGAGAGCACAGTTTGGAGACCTGTGTGTAGAAGAAATGTTGCAGATAGCAGAGGTTGGAGATTGGGGTGCAGAAGGACTGTTGCAGAGAGAAAAGGTTGGAGACTGGGGTGCAGAAGGATCGCTACAGAAAACAGAGGTTGGAGACTGAAGTACAGAAGGACTGTTACAAAGAGCACAGGTTTGAGACCGGGGTGCAGAAGGACTGTTGCAGGGAACATGGTTTGGAGACTGCGGTGCAGAAGAATCTTACAGAGAGTAGAGGTTGGAGAACTGGGTGCAGAAAGATCTTTCAGAGCGTACAGGTTGGAAAACTGGGTGCAGAAGGACTGTTGCTTAGAGCAGAGGTTGGAGACTGGGGTGCACAAGGACTGTTACAGAGAGCAGAGGTTGGAGACTGTGATGCAGAAGGATCTTAAGAGAGTAGAGGTTGAAGACTGGTGTGCAGAAGGACTGTTGCAGAGAGCAGAGGTTGGAGACTGGGGTGCAGAAGGACTGTTACAGATAGCACAGTTTTGAGGCTGGGTTGCGGAAGGATCAGACAGAGAGCATTTTGCAGACAGAGGTGCATAAGGAGTGTTACAAGAGCAGAGGTTTAAGACTGGGATGCAGAAAAATTGTTGCAGAGAGCAGCGTTTTCAAACTTAGGTGCAAAAGGACTGTTGCAGAGAGCAGATGTTCGATCCTGGTGTTCAGAAGTACTGTTACAGAGTGCAGAGTATGGAGACTGGGGTGCAGAGGGCCTTTTACAAAGAGCAGAGGTCTGAGAATGAGGTGCAGAAGGACCGTTGCAGAGAACAGAGTTTGCAGACTGAGGTGCAGAAGGATTGTTACAGAGAGCAGAGATTGGAGACTGGGTTGCAGAAGGACTGTTGCAGAGAGCAGATGTTGGAGACTCGGTTGCCGAAGGACAGTTTCAGAGAGCCATGGTTAAACACAGGGGTGCAGAAGGCCTGCTATAGAGTTCAGAGTTTTGAGACTGGCGTGCAGAAGGCCTGTTACAGAGAGGAGAGGTTAGGGACTGGGGTGCAGAAGGACTGTTACAGAGAGCAGAGTTTGGAGACTGGTTTGCTGAAGTAAATAACAGAGAGTAGATTTTGGAGACTGAGGTGCAGGTGGACTGTTACATAGAGCAGTGGTTGGAGACTGGGGTGCAGGAGAATCGTGGAGAGCAGAGGTTTCAGACTGAGGTGCAGAAGGACTGTTACAGAGAGCATAAGTTGTAGTCTGAGGTGCAGAATGACTATTACAGAAAGAAGAGGTTGACAATTGGGGTGCAGAAGGACTGTTTCAGAGAGAAGAGGTAGGATACTGCGGTACAGAAGGACTGTTACAGAGAGCAGAGTTTGGAGACTGGGGTGAAGAAGAAATGTTGCAGAGAGCATAGATTTGAGACTGGGGTGCAGAAGGACTGTTTCAGAGAGCAGAGGTTGAAGAATGAGATGCAGACGGACTGTTACAGAGAGCAGAGTTTGGAGACTGGGTTGCAGAACGACTGATACACAAAGCAGAGTTTGGAGACTGGTGTGCGGAATGACCGTTACAGAGAGCACAATTTGGAGACTGCGGTATAGAAGAACTGTTACAGAGAGCAGAGTTTGGAGACTTGGGTGCAGAAGGATCTTACAGAGAGCAGAGTTTGGTTACTGAGTGTAGAAGGACTGTTGCAGAGAGCACAGGTTGGAGACTGGGGTGCAGAATGATCGTTTCAGAGAGAAGAAGTTGGAGACTGGGGTGAAGAAGGCCTGTTACAGAGAGCAGAGGTTGGAGACTGGGGTTCTGAAGATCTGTTACAGAGAGCAGAGGTTGGAGACTTGGGTGCAGAAGGACTGTTACAGATAGCACAGTTTATAGACTGGGGTGCAGAATGATATTATAGAAAGAAGAGTTTGGAGACTGAGGTTCAGAAGGAATGTTACAGAGAGCAGAGTTTTGAGACTGGATTGCAGAATGATTGTTGAAGAGAGCATAGTTTTCAGACTTAGGTGCAGAAGGACTGTTGCAGAGAGCAGATGTTCGAGAGTGCGGTGCAGAAGGACTCTTTCAGAGAGCAGAACTTGGAGACTGGGGTGCAGAAAGATTCTTGCAAGTAGCAGAGGTTGAAGACTCGGGTGCAGAAGGCCTGTTACAGGTACCACAGTTTGGAGACTGTTGTACAGAAGGATATTACAGAGAGCAGAGTTTGGAGAATGAGGTGCAGAAGGACTGTCAAAGAGAGCAGAGGTTGAAGACTGGGGTTCAGAATGATTTTTGCAGAGAGCAGATTTTTCAGACTGAGGTGCAGAAGGAGTGTTGCAGAGAGCAGATGTTCGCGACTGGGGTGCAGAAGGAGTGTTTCAGAGAGCAGAACATGGAGACTGGGTTGGAGAAGAATTGTTGCAGGGAGCAGAGGTTGGAAACTGGGGTGAAGAAGGACTGGTATAGAGAGCAGAGGTTTTAGACTGGGGTGCAGAAGGCCTGGTACAGAGAGCAGAAATTTGACACTCTTGTGCAGAATAATTGCTGATAGCTGGTGAGCCTCCTTCTGGACACCTTCTTTTCTGCACTGTCCATCAGGCCCTCTCTCCTCATCCTGCTCTCTTTTGGCTTTATGAGCACCTGTGACTTCCACAGTCACTCTAAGTCATGACTCCCAGGCCTATCTCCTGGGAACCTGTCCCGCTGCCTCATGGAATCTCCTCGGGGAGACCCCGCAGGTACCCAGACTCCAGGCCCAACATCCTTTTCTCCTTTCCTCTCCCCAGACATGCTCCTTCTCATTTTTTTATGTTTTAATGAGTGATTCCACTGCCACTCAGCTACTCCACAGACCAGGTCCCCTCTTGTGTCCTCGTCACCAGAACTTTAAAGTACTCCACCCAGGGCTCCTCTTCAGAGCTTTTCCCCAAGCTCCAAATGTCACATCTTCAGTTACCAGATATTTCTTTTTAATCTTGTTTTGGCACCCGATTACTCTCCCAGACTACATGAAGGAATTCTAACCAAAGCACATAGACTGTAGGTACTATTATGGCTTAGAAATAAGGTATTCCCCTACCAAAAGCTCAGGGTCAGCCACAGTAGCAGTGTTCAGAGGTGAAATGATTAGACTGTGAGACTTGTGACCTAATCTGTGGAACCATCCATTTTGTGGGTTAATTATCTGAAAGGCCCACTGTACTGAGAGGAGTGTGGGCAGGTGGAGGGTGGCCAGGGGAATGCCCTGGGGAATCACATCTTGTCCCCTGCGAACTGTCTCATAAAGAAACTGCACAACAAATTCTTTTATGTCAGATTTAAATTAAATTCTGAATAGATAATTCGAAATGGTCACATAGGTTTATGTAGGAAAATGTTCATTAAAATATTTATAGGACTGGAGATGATCTGATTGTTTAGCCAAAGGGGAGAGATTAAGTTTATTTAAGAGAGATGTAAGTTTATTGATCATCTCAATAGATGCAGAAAAAGCATTTAACAAAATATAGCACCCCTACCTGTCAAAACACTAGAAATACTAGGGACAGAAGGAACTTTGTAAAAGCATTGTAAAAGCTATCTATGCTAAACCCAAGGAAGCATCATTATAAGTAGAGAAAGGTTAAAAGCATTCACTCTAAAAACTGGAAGCAGACAGGGTGCCCCCTCTTTCACCACTTCTATTCAACTTCATCCTTGAAATTGCCAGAGCCATTGGACAAAAGACAGAAATTAAAGGTATATAAATAGGTCAAGAAGAATTCAAATTTCACTCTTTGCTGATAGGATCATGTCATCTTCTTAAATTTTTTATTAGAGCATAATAGTTATACATAGAAGTTGGGTTGATTTGGAAAAGATCCTAAGTGCATGGAATCTGATTTACTCCATTTAGTCCCCACCCCCCATCTTCTTCCGTTTCCAGGCCCCATTCTCCTTTCTCTACTGATCTTTCTTTGGGTCATTTATCTGTTAATTTCTGACTGGTACTCTCTACATATACATACAGGTGCAGTCCCCTGTGGTAGACTTCCATGTGCACATAACAAGATCTGCGTAAGACCTTTCACATTTCCTCCCTACTCAAACCTCTCCGCCCTCTAATTCTCTTTCTACTCCACTGATCTTCCCTGTATACTTAAGATAGCCAGTCCAACCCCACTTCATCAACTTCTTTCCTCTATTTTGCTCTGGCCCTGATAATTTCAGCATTGTACAGGAATAGTTAACGTCTGCCTTTCCGAACACAGAGATCAAGATTGATGTAAAATGAGAAAAACTCTACATTGGAAAACACTGAAGGCAACACCGAGTGCTTCTGCAGATGATGACTCTGCTTTGTAAATTTTTTTTTTAACATTCGCAATGAAAATAAACTTCTCCAAAAATTCTATGTTTACATAAAATGTCAACAGGAGACAGAGATTACTGAGACAGTGAAAAATGACTTCACACCATGATGAGGTCGAATGCCTTTCTGTTGGCTTCTAGCAATTCTCTGGTTACTCCCACCCACCATCACCCCTGCAAATGTGTGCGGCTCCATGGGTCTGATTTCCTGAGACCAGTCCCACACGTTATCAGTCTCCAGGCTGCTTTTTATTTGATATTATTAGCCATGTTGCTGCAGATTAACAAGCCTGTTTGGGGTGCTCTCATGCCATTCTCATCATGGTCTTTTTTTCTCTGTTTTGTAGCTATGACAACATTGGAAATGAGCAATCAATCATTTGTCACTGAATTCATCTTCTTGAATTTTCCAACCACTTCAACCTACAGGGCTGGTTCTTCCTGCTCTTTCTGGTCATTTACCTGACCACTCTCCTGGGGAACATGCTCATAATAGTGACCAACAAGGTCAGTCCTGCTCTCCACACTTTAATGTACTTTTTCCTCAGCAATTTGAGCTTTTTGGACATCTGCTACACATCCACCACCCTCCCAGTACTGCTGGTGAACTTCTTCTGGGAGAAGAAGTCCATTTCTTATGAGGGCTGCCTTTCCGAGATCTTCTTCTTGGTGACAAGTGCTGTCACAGAAGGCTTCTTACTGGCTGTGTGGCCAGTATGACTGCTGTGTGGCCACCTGCCATCCTCCTCAGTACCCAGTCATCATGAGTGTGAAGGTCTGTGTTGGCGTGGTGACTGGATCCTGGCTGTGTGGGCTGGTGAATATGGTCACACACACGGTGCTGGACATCACACTAACTCTGTGTGTGCCCCACCAGATCAGCCACTTTCTCTGTGACACCCCATTGCTCCTGAAGCTCTCCTGCTCAGACACCTCTGTCATAGAGTCTGTGCTCCATGTTGTCAGTGCCACCATGGGCCTGAGCCCCTGCCTCTTCACTGCAGGCTCCTACGCACTCATCATGGTGGCCATCCTGAAAATTCCCTCTGCCCAGGGCAGTAGGAAGGCCTTCTCCACCTGTGCGTTCTCCCTCACTGTCGTGGTTGTCTTCTATGGAACAGCCAACTTCCACTATTACAGGCCCAGAGAAGGCTGGACATGGACACCCTGGTGTCTGTTCTCTTCTGTGTGGTGAACCCCATGTTGAAGCTCATCATTCACAGCCTGAGAAGCAACGAGGTCCAGAGTGCCCTGAGGAAGCTGGCTGGGAGACAGACTGTATAGTGAGATTAGAACTAGATGATTGTTTCATTCTAGGAAATTTCTTAGTTGTAAAAATATGTGAACTCTTCAGCAGCAATTACTAGAGCGCTCTATCCATACACAGTCTCTTATGACCACTGTGGTGGCCCTCCAATCAGGGGAAGCAAACTGTGCTAAATATGTGACACATTGTGACCTCACCTGGATTCTCTAATCCACAGATATTTCAGAATATTTTTATTACTTTTCTCTCCAAAAAAACTCTATACCCAAAGCAGTTGATCTCCTTTCCCCCAATATTGCAGCTCTAGCCAACACTAGTGAATGTGAAGTGCTATGTGCAATGTGACTTTGACTTGCATTTTCCTAATGGATCTTGATTCTAAGTTTTAAATAAACACCATTTCTGTGTTTCTCCTTCACATGTGGAAAGACCCATGTATACACTCGAGTTTCTGTGGATATTTTTAATGAAGTAATACCATATATGCCTTTTGGATCTGACTCCTTTCACTTAGGATGTTTGCAATTTTCAGTTATATTGTAGCTTGTATAAGTATTTTAGTTTATTCCTCCTTATTGTGACTGATTTCCATCTTATGAAAATGGCACATTTTTTTCTTCATTTCCCACTGCATAGTAATTTTTACTTTGTGTCTGTGTGGGTGTTGTACTGCAGATTGAACCTGGAGCCTCCTGCACACTAAACAATGTTCTACCACTAAGCCAAAGCCCAACCATTTTAAAAATTTTGTTTTGAGACAATGTCTTGTAAATTTGCCCAGGTTGTCCCTGAATTTGTGATCCTCCTGCCTCAGCTTCTTGAGTAGCTAGATTACAGACCTGCCTGGTCATTTTCACTTTTTGACTAATATGAATAAGATTCGTATATATAATATGAACATTATATATAATATGAACATTATATGAACATTCATGTACAAATCATTGGTGGACATCTTTTTTATTTATCTTGAGTTTGTAAGTAGGAGTGGAAGAGGTGGATCGTTAACTCCATATTTCACTTTCTGAAGAAGTTCCAGATCATTTTCAGACCAGTAGAACCAGCTTACCTTATTATTAAGAGTGGTAAATAAAGCTTCTGATTTCCTCACTCCCTTATCAACACATCATTATCATTTCTTTTATTGTGACGACCCTGGAATGTGTGAAGTGCTTCATCAAATATGCTTTAGCTTTGCCTTTCCCTGATGGCTAATCATTCTAAGATCTTTTAGGAGTACTGTTAATGTGTCTCTCCTAAGCATGAGGAAAACCCCATTGTATTATGGGAAATTTTAAGTTTTAGAGACTTACCTCTTTATCTAATATTTTTATTTTTATTTTTGTGCAGTAAAATACTACAAGACTTTCAAGCTTGTTATCTTTTCTCTATCTGGGCTTGAAATAGCTGTTTGATGACTCTTTTTTTTTCTCCTACTTTTCATATCCATAGCAAACAATTTTTTCACCAGGTAATGAGCATCAGCAGGATCATAAAATTAAGGGGCACGAAGTCATACAGGGTTTGGTAAGGGATCAACCCTTAGCAGGAGTGGATAAGCTGAAGATAGTGGGGATGCTTTTAATATTGTGGCTTCTGATATCTGTCCATCTGGCAAAGTATGTAATATGAAGGAAAAACTTCATATGCCTTGCGAAATCCATCCCAATAAGTGTATACCCACCCTAAGCCCTTCTCTCTTCAGCGGGAAGGAAAGGCTGTCTTGAGGTTTCAGCCACCCACAACTTCTTAGCAGAAATCTCACTCTGGACTTCGCTCATCCACATCACAGAAGAGAGAGGAAGTTGATCTTCTCGCTTCATGGTGGGAACAGGTGATTTCCAAGACATAAATGAATTCAACAGAGAATTAACTGCTCTCCATTGTTGCAGTTGAACTCAAGCCATTGCCCTTGAGTTGTGTTTGCACACTGAGGAGTCCCAGAGCAGCTGCAGAGGAAAGGCTCGATGCATATTTTCAACAGGTCAGCCCCAGACCTCTATAAATATCCATCACAGGAAAATGAATTGTGAGAGATCAGAAAATTTTGACTCTTTAATGAGGCCACAGATATGCGACAGGCAACATTCAGAATAACAGGTCTGTTTTGTTGTGAATGGAGACCAACAGCCAGTTTTACCAAGAGGTTTCTTTGCAGCCCAGGTGCTAGTATGGAGAGCAGCAAGGGCCACACCAAAACCAGAAATCTACGCCTCTCTGTGAGAGTTGCTGGTAAGTAGTTTATTTACCATCACATTTTTCAAAAACACTATTCCAGAATAAGGATATACCTAAACCTTAAAAACATATTACAGAATATTCTACATATTTTCATTACCATTTTGATGGCATTTATGTAATGACCTATCGTAGCACCTTTTCTATGTGTGTCTAAGTTTCCACAATACTACTTGTATTGCCAGAGTAGAAATAACTTCAGAGGTTATTACAAAACCTGAGGGAATTAGCATGATGCCTCCAGTACTGGAAGAAAACCCAAAACATAACCAGAAACCCTGGGATGCCTAAATTCCTTAAGTGAGATGATGTGTGTGGAAAATTAGTTATAGTAAACAATAGATAATGCTAAGTGTTAATCATCTGTTTTGATGATCAGGACAAAAATGAATAATTTTTAGGGAGAAAGTATAGGGACACATTCCCATTATGATACAATAGATATACAAAAATATCTGTTTAAATAAAAATCATTATTGTAAAAGAAGTTATGTTTAGAAACGTATTCATTCACTAACTAGGGGTTTTCATCTTTATCTTACAACACATGGATGCTTGGGGAGGGGAGTTGCAAGCAATTTATTAACTGCAATAAATCCCTGAAGCTTGTGAGTAATCTACTTCATACACAACCCTCCTCCTTTAGATATATTATATTTTGGGGTCACTCATAAGTGACTTAATTCTCGGTCACCTGACTTTGAGATGACTGATTGGGAAAGAAAGATGCAGAGCTGCTTGTTCTGTGGGAACTGAGCCGATGGTCTCCATAAGGGATATGGTTAGGAGACAGGAGACACTGAGTTCCTCAGAAGCCGCTGGGCTATGCTGCCTCACTTATGCCCACAGAGGCTTTATTTTTCTCAGCAAGATATCTACACCAGAACCACTGAACAGAAATGTCCTCTCGCCTCTGTCAAGTCTCTTTTAGATCCTTTAGGTCCCACACAGTACCGTCTTTAAAGAATCTTTTAAAAACTCTGCTCCATGAATGTACTTGACAGACCTTCTTCATTCTTCAAACCTTTACTGAGTGCACATTTACACAAGGTGTTGCCCTAGTGTTTAGAACACAATTGAAAGGCCCAACTAGAACCTGGAGGAGCGCATATTCAAGATGGAATGAGGGGCTTTGACAAGTATTAAGTGCTTTATTCCCAGAGCTTCCCAAGAAAACACTAAGGGAAAATAATGATAATTTGTAGATTACATAGAATTGTTACCAAGTTTTCTGCACATATTGAGTTCATCTTCCCATTAGATTGTAAGTTGGTTGAAGGACAGTGTAAAAGACCAGCTTCAACAGGGGGTCTCAGGAGATGGAACAGATGATGAGGAGTCGGCGAAAGAGGGGGTGGAGAAACAACACAGACACCAAAGTAAAGGTGTTGATCCCAATCTTTACTTGTGAAATTGATCATATATACTTTTCATTTTGGCAGGCTTACAGTACTTTGTGGTTACAAAACAGGAATCATTATTCAAACAAAACAAAATATTACGTAGCTACAATTAGAATAGAAGAATGTATCTTGGCTTATGCATAAGCAAGCATTTGTACTTTCAGTTCGAGTTTTGCTTTGAGCTGTTTCTGCTAAGTTAACTTTTAATAATTGTTACAAATGTCCCAAACTATTGGCCTATACCTTGACTACTCTTTCTTGACTTACTGACTGGAACCAGTGAAATGGTTACGGCAAGTAGTTGATTTGTTATTATTTGTAATCAAACAAAAGTAAGAGCACAAACCATTGTGCACAGGAACAAGAACAAGTTGCCCAGTACTAAGCACTAATCTATCTTCTTAACATTAATTTTCCTTCTCTACATTTTAATTTAATTTCTCAAAAACTTCCTTGACAGGAATACAGGGAGTTTTTCTTTAGACATTAACAATTTACACTCCACAGCTGAATCATTGCATTTAGAGCAAACAGATCTATGCGTTAGAAGTAGTTGCATTAATTGGGAAAGTCATGATTTTTCCTTTATACTTAATGGTCATATGAGAAATCAAAACTATACTTATTAAAGGAATACAAAAACAAATCAGCCTATTCCCAGAAACATACTGCACTCTGGAAGTCTTGCGCCATCCACCTCAGTAGGGCCTTGCCATTTCCTGAGTCAGAGGAGGGGCACAGCAGGACAGGGATCAGATCTTATCATCTTTGGGTTTCTTAGTAGATCTGGCTTAGGACTATATTAGACCCTGTATAGGAACAAAATTGGTTTGAATTGAAACTAACCACTTCCAAGAAAAGAAATATTAAAATCCTAAATGGAAAAGAGAATTTTTTATTTTGAAAATTTTATAACTAGAAGGCTCTGACATATCGTAAGAGGTAATAATTTGTCTTCCCTTTCACTTTTATCCTAGAAGAAGCACAGGTGAAATAAAAAGTACTGAAAGAGCTGGCACAGTGGTGCACGCCTGTAACCCAGCAGCTCAGGAGGCTGAGGCAGGAGAATAGTGAGTTCAAAGACAGCCTCAGCAAAAACAAGGCACAAAGAAACTCAGTGAGACCCTGTCTCTAAATAAAATATAAAATAGGGCTGGGGATGTGGCTCAGTGGTCAAGCCCCTGAGTTCAATCTCCAGTAACTGCCCCCCTACACCCCGGCCCCAAAAAAACAGAACTGAAAGAGATGTTAAATGCTGAATTGAGTGCTGAATCTCCAAGACAGGAGGGAGGCTTTTTCCTGGTGAATTTGTTAAGATTTTAAACCTACCAGTTAGGGGTAAGGGCATCCCTGCATGTTAGGTGAAAGAGCCCAGCCTCCCCCAAAGTGTGTCCTTGGACCAGCATCACTGGGACCACTTGGAACTCACTGACTGAGGCCAACTGTTCTGCACAATGACCTCTGATCTTTCCCTCGGCTCCAAGCACCCACACCACATAAAAGGATATGAGGACAACTCTGGGCCAGGCCAGATAGCTCATAGATTTCACAGTAATAAATTCACATTGCCACAAGCACCTGAAATCATTCAGATATTTTTCTGAAAAAATTGACCTTGTACTGTGTGTGTGTGTGTGTGTGTGTGTGTGTGTGTGTGTGTGTGTGTGTGTTTTAAGCAATTTACTGGGCAACATGAAAATTGGACTTAAAAATTTTAATCATTGCTTGTGCTATTGAGATCAAATAGGAATCATTGTTTCCCTGATGTGCATAAGGGTTTTCATGATCACACTATTCTTCCTCATTTTGGTCATGCCAATTTTTTTTTGTTGTTTTAAGAAATGAATCCCTAAGGTTAGTCAGCAAAACATTTCATTTATAGCCAAAGCAAAAAAAAAAGTTTTTCTTTTAAGACTCTAGACTTATTTATTTTATTTTGTTTATATTTAGATTTTAAAATTAGTTGTGCTTAACTGAAGCACTGACTTTCTATTGAAATTTAAATACTTTAAGCTTCTTAAGGTCCTGAGATTTGGAATTTTAATGAAAGCTGTGTTGGCCTATTAATCATTTGCAACGAATTATCAGAAACAAAGACAAGAATATCTCGGCATTGAAGATAATAAGACAGTTTACTAATATATGGTATTATCATCAGGTAACAAAGTATCACTACAAATAATAGTTATTACATGATAAATTTTCTGAGTCAATTTCTTTTTTGTTTCTTAAATCATAATTGTTAATACATATTAAATGTACAAATTAATGTACATTATGCAAATTAAAGGGATTCATTGATGTTTCCCTACTTGCATTAATATATTGTGCATTAATTTCAATTCTTTTTTCTGTAAAATGGGGATAATAGGTTATCTTACAGGTTTTTTTTGTAAACCAAATAAGTTAATGCACGTAAAAGTCTTATAGGCATTTAATAAGTGTTAGGTATTTTTATCTAATGTGTGTCTGTATTCGTTTCTCAATTTGAAAAATCCTGATTGGATTCAGGTATGTAAGAATTCATCTATTCAAAGAACTTCACTGAGTTTTGATACAATGGATTATCCGAAATTCAATCTAATTTTTACAGAAAACATGCCACTTTTAAACTACATTAAACAAGGTTTTTAAAGTCAGGCATTTATGTGTATTGAAGCAATCTGAGAAGACTCAAACTCAAATTATTTTTCTATGAAATATGCCCTAGATGATTATGATGATTATGGTTATTATTATTGCAGAGCAGAGGGTTTACTATTAAGTTGATCTAATTCCTATGCTGCATTATATAAATTTTAAGGAGCAAGTACATATTGTGTCACAAAGTGTCATTCATGAGTTATGATTGTTAATAATGGATTCTAATGGTGACCATGATGATGATTCTATCTAATGTCCTACATTAATAAAGAGGATAGAGGATAAGGAAAATTGTTTGGGTATCATCCTTCACCCTACCCCACACCCGTGACCTATAAGAAATTAGCCAGTAAAACCAAGGAAAAACGTATATGTAGATAAAATTATATAAACATACATTGGAAGATTTATTTAATGCCCCATAAAATTGTCCCTTCTGAACTGACCTTTATATTTAAGACCTTAACAATAGCAGTATGCACAACTTCAGAGATTGTATTATTAAATCCCTGAACATTTACGTTTACTTTTCCCTTTTACACATCCACATATCATGTACCAATTTCCCATAGTAAAATCTGCTGGAACTGCCTTCTATGTGGAATTTTATTTCTTTTTCTGAAAACATCTAGATATCTACCTAGAAAAGAGATTGTCATATTGATCTTTTTGATACGGGGAGTTAAAAGAAAGTACATGTCACTGATTTCTAAATGACTTGAAGTTCATCCAGGTAGTTGATAGAGAAAACAGAGAACGTAAGAAATGTCAAGTACATGTAGCTTCCAGCTTCATTTCAAAGTTGATTTATTGTAAATCAATGCTAATAAGGTAACCTCTTTTTTAGGGAAATTATTTAGAGAAAGCAATACCTACAACTGAACTAGATAGTGTGGTGTTTTTAGTCATTTCTGGATAAACTTTTACTACAATTTTCGTGAACACCAAGTATCACAAGAATCCCTACTTTCTCTATTTCCTTCTCTACTTTCTCTATTCTCCTGGGGGATTTCATATTCACCCTTTGCTGTAACAATTGCCTTCAAGACAATGACTCCCAAATCCACACCTGCAGTTCTAGGCTGTCTGAGAAGGGCATTTCCACGTGATTATCCCACAGATAACTCACATTCAACATTACTCAAATCAAATCCACCAAAGCCTCCTCTACATGTGCTATTCCTCACATATTCCTGTTTTCCTGAGTGGCACCACCAGCTGGCCAGCCTGCCCAAACTGATTTATTGTCTTTACCGTGTAGTCTTCAACTAGGACTTTAAAGTTCTCCATATCCTTCTCCATGAGGGCTTCAGAGATTTCCTCACACCTTCAACACAGCACGTCTTCAGATACAGACCACTTCATTTTGATCTTGTTTTAGCACTCAGATTACTCTTTTGAATTAAACAGGTGTTTCTAAAACCTGGGAAACCAGGTTTCACAGTTATCGATCCCTGCTCCTTGGACTCACATGCACAATTGCATGAGTGGGTCTATCTGCGTGTTCTAGACTTAGAGATCTGATGATTTTCTAAAACCCAGTCTAACTTTCTCCAGATGTCCCTGTTTTCAGTCTGCACTCACCTGAAAGACATTTATGGTCCCCTGTTGTTGATACTCTGAAATTATTGATGTCCATGCTCATACCCAAGCCTGGCTTCCAGAGACACACCTGGGCTCTCTGGTGGCCCATGGCATGGTGGGGGGTGGGACGTTTTCCGAGGTTTCTATTGCCAAGTACCTTGCTTAGAAATCAGGCCTGACACATCTTCACCGAGCATAGTCCCAACCCCATAGGCTGATACCCTGCCACCTCCCCTGAAGTAGCAGGCTCCTCAGAATGACCCAGGGCTTGGCAGCATCCACTGGTCCTATCCCACCAGCCCCTTGAAGCCTAGCTGGAGTCTCCATAGAAACAGGGTACATCTCTATGAAAATGGGCTCCCTCCTCCCGCCCCAGTGTGATGCAGCTCTCAGAGAAGCTCAATAGTGAGGGTCTTTCCATTTATAGCAATTAGGATAACCATGTGTTCTGAGCTTGCTGAGCCTTAGATGGCAGATTCCTGCTATATTCTTTGAGATTTCTGCCATCAATGTTGCCTGAGATGCCAACTTGCCATCCCACTAACTATAAGAGAGTGTTCTCAGTCAAGATCAATCCCACAACCAATAACACACATACACACACACACACAAACACACACATGCACACGCCCATCCATCATGGTGAGCAAGGCTTTGTATCTGTGATACAGACCTAATGCACCCACTAATCACATTCACTGCTTCAAACAGATCGTGATCAGGAAATGACTGATGTCACTTGTAAAATGTGATATGTCCTGGACTATCACTGTGGTAAAAAAAAGAAGTAGAGAAATGCAAAAAAATGGGAGAAAATACTTAACCTCTTAGAGACCTAAAAAAATATTTAGATGTGGTTCCAACCAATCCTGAGTTAAAAATCATCTTGAAAAAATGCTTTCACTTCTATTTATCAATTTACTTACTTACTTACTTACTTACTTACTTACTTACTTAATGCAGTACTGGGGATTGAACCCAGTGGCACTCTACCATGAAGGTATATCCCCAGCCCTTTCAATTATTAGGGGCGGGGGGCCTTGCAGATTTTCAAATTTATGATCCTCCTGCCTTAGTCTCCCAAGTACCTGGGATTACAGGCAGGTACCACTCTTCCCCATTAATTTCTTATTTTTAAAGTAAGGCTATTTTTAAAAATTGAACTATAATTTGTACTCAAAGAATGCACAGATCTAAAATGTTCAGGTTTATAATATTTTGCATATATATGAACTACCAAAAATAAGGATATAAAACATTTCCATCACTTTAGAAAATTCCTTCATGCTTCAACTGATATCACCCCTGAGCTCCAAAAAAAAAAAAAAAGACCACCATTATTACTTGACCATTATAGCTGTTTTGCTAATTTTTGAACTTTATTTAAAGGAAACATACAGTATATATTTTGTATCTGGCTTCTTTCACCCAGAAATTTTTTTTAGATTTGTCAATGTTATTAATGTTCCAGTATTTGTGTTTCTAATGTAACTGAATTATTCCACTGCATGATAAACCGTGATTTTTCTTCTGTCCTTCTGCTGAAGGCATAATATTTGTTTGAGTTATTATGAATTTTTACACAAGAATTTTTTGTGAACTGTGCATTAATTTCCTTGGAAATATGCTAGGAATGGGATTGTTTTGAATAGAATAACTACATATTTAACTAAATTAGAAATTACTAATATTTTTGAAAAGTAAGTGTATAGACTTCAAATTTCACCTTGAGTATCTATCGAAATAGTTATAAAGCATGTTGTTTTCATCATTATAATAACCAAAAAGAGCATAAGAAAATGCAAATTAATGACTTCCCTTGACTTTATTAGGGATGAAGATTATAAGGCAAACCTCTAACCAAAGTCTTGGGAGAGATAAGCAACCAAAATAATCCATGCATTTTTTTAACTATAGGAGAACCCACTAGATACATAGAAGTTTATTAATAAAAAAAAACTCAAATAAAAAATAGTTAATGGATTGCTAAAGACTAAGTATAGACTGGTTTAAGAGCATAAAGACCCAGAGGGATATAGAATAAGATGTTTGTATTTTTTCTTTTTTTCCATGGATTCCACCAAATGCTCCCAGGAAGATAGGGAAGTATTCTGAGAAAGTGTCTTTAACGATATCATTTCCTGGATAGGTGGAAGGACAAAGAGCAGCAACAGCAGCCAAAACTCCTCTCAGACCCATTTCCTGATTTTTTGCATAGAACAAAATCTGTAATCTTCAGGGGCAAGAGTAACAGAAACTGTTACATTAAGACACTCAACGGAAAACCTTTGCAGCTATGGAAAGGAACAGGCCAAAATGTCTAACGTTGGTAGGAATAAGAACTAGGCTCAGCCATATTGCTAGAAAGTGGGTCACTGTGAAGGTTATATCCCTGTGACTGAGTTTACAGTACCTAAGGCAGGGCTTCCTGGAAACATCAGAAATCCCTTCTCTGTTTCCCACTAGTCCACTAACATGCATTGACTGAAAATAACAGTAGAATACAGCTGAGAATTCTTCAAGAAATAGATCATCTCTGGAGAACAGCGAAAATAGAATACACAAAAGCAAGCAGGGAACAATATTAACAAATTGAACTCAGCCATATAGAATAAGGATAACTTTACAGTCAATTGAGATCAATCCCAGAATGCAAGACTGGTTCAAGATTCAAAAATTCAATCAACCGAATTTCCATAGTAACAGACTAAATAAGAAAAAATATATATCATTTCAATAGATGCAGAGAAAATAAGAAAATTCAATATCTATTTATGATAAAAACTATAACTAAATAAAACCAGGGGCAAAGTCCAGTGGTAGAGTGCATGGTTAGTATTCATAAGGCTCTGAATTAAAAACCCAGCACACATACACCAAAAAAAAAAGTACTAGTAAAAAATGCATAGACATTTTCTAACTTTATAAAAGGCCGTGAGTAAATGTAATGTGCCAGACACATAGCTTATATTATCTCAAAACTTTTTTAAGCACTTGTGAAATATACATCATTAATATCCTAAACAAGGAAAAAACTGAGGAATAGAGATGAGCTGACTTTTTTACAAACAACATCTAGTAAACAACAGATGCATTTCAATCCACATCTATCTGGATCAAGAACCTACTGTTTTACTATAATATTTTTCATTTAAGATTGAAAAAGAAACAGAAATTTTAGTTCAAAACAATAAATCACGGATTAGAATTGGTAACATGATAGAAAATCAGTAATTGTATCAATCATTTTTTTTTCAGGAAATGTAATGTTTGGTGAGGTAAATCTTATAATACAAAGGAAGAAAAATACCTAAGTATATATCATTTGTCAAAATTTGTTGTATCTTATAAAACTTAAAAAAATAAAAGTTTCTACTGAAAAAAATAGATCAATGTATTTAAAAGCAGGTGACTTATAATTTTACTTTTAAGAAATAATCAGAGATGATCACAGATACATATGTATGAAAGCTTCTATTCCAATATTTATGATAGTAAATGGAATGGAAGGTTTCTAGGTTCAATAAAAAGGAAGATATTAACTTAATTTCATGTTAGAAAATTAAGATTACAAGGCAAACAACTAAATAGAGTACAACAATATTGGGAAATTTTGCTTTGGATATTTTAAAGATAGATAGAGGTAGAATGAGATGAATGGAAAGAGAGCTTTGATTTTGTGACCTGTTCTATTCTTCTGAATAACTTTCTGCATTTTCTTCATTTTTCCACAATGAAAAATTATTACTTGAAATAACAGACATACAAAAAAAGAATTCATCACCGTGAAGCACAGTGTTAGGAGGGAGATACTGCAGATTCAATGAGACACAGGGGTTAATAGCTGGTTGTGCATTTTGACCAAGTCTTCATTTATTCTTACAAAAGAGTACCCATGCAAAAGTCTGTGACAAGTTATGCTCTCTCTAAAGTAACTCCTATAAGTCTCTTTCCAGAGTCCAGTCATCTCTGTATACAATATTATTTGCCATGTTGCTGCAGATTAACAAGCCTGTTTGGGGTGCTCTCAGTCCATTCTCATCATGGTTTCTTTTTCTCTGTTTTGTAGCTATGATACCATTGGAAATGAGCAATCAATCATTTGTCACTGAATTCATCTTCTTGGGATTTTCCAACCACTCCAACCTACAGGGCTGGTTCTTTCTGCTCTTTCTGGTCATTACCTGACCACTCTCCTGGGGAACATGCTTATAATAGTGACCACCAGGGTCAGTCCTGCTCTCCACAATCCAATGTACTTTTTTCTCAGCAGTTTGAGCTACTTGGACGTCTGCTAAATATCCACCACCCTCCCAGTACTGCTGGTGAACTTCTTCTGGGAGAAGAAGGCCATTTTTTATGAGGGCATCCTTTCCCAGATCTTCTTCTTGGTGACAAGTGCTGGTACAGAAGGCTTCTTACTGGCTGTGTGGCCAGTATGACTGCTATGTGGCCACCTGCCGTCCTCCTCAGTACCTAGTCATCATGAATGTGAAGGTCTGTGTTGGCCAGGTAACTGGGTCCTGGCTGTGTGGGCTGGTGAATTTGGTCACACACACGGTGCTGGCCATCACACTCACTCTGTGTGGGCCCCACCAGTTCATCCACTTTCTCTGTGACACCCCATTGCTCTTGAAGTTCTCCTGCTCAGACACCTCTGTCAACGAGTCTGTGCTCCACGTGGTCAGTGCCACCATGGGCCTGAGCCTCTGCCTCTTCACTGCAGGCTCCTATGCACTCATCTTGGCGTCCATCCTGGGGATTCCCTCTTTCCAGGGCAGGAGGATGGCCTTCGGCATCTGTGCGTCCCCCCTCATTGTCGTGGTGGTCTCCTATGGAACAGGCAACTTCCACTATGACAGATCCAGAGAAGGCTGGACATGGACACCCTGGACTTTGTGCTCTTCTGTTTGGTGAGCCTTCTGTTGAGCCTCGTCATTCACAGCCTGAGAAGTAACGAGGTCCAGAGGGCCCTGAGGAAGCTGGCTGGAGGGTGTGCATCCATTTGCATCATCAAAGTCTAGACCAATCTTCAAATTGGAGTATAAAGTCATCTGAAAAATGTGCGTCCCAGGGACTTGTAGGCAACCAGTTAGAGAGTCTGTATCTGGAGCTTCATCTCCAACTCCCGCTTTTAAAATCTCTGAGACTCCTTTCTCTCCTCTCTTTTCACAAACACCCTTTTCCCACTTTCAGGTTCAAGTGTGTTGGACACCTTGTGTGGGTGTTTAGCACCATCTCTGTCCTTCTGTGTTTCTCCCCACACCAGAGGGACAGAAAGTACATGAACTTCGTTTCCCACACTCCCCTGCTTGCAGGTCTCCATTTTAGGAGGTTTTGTCAAGATCAGCCAAACACTAGGCAGAGAGTAAGAAAAAAAAAAAAAAAAAGAAAGCGGGTTTTCTTGGATCCCATAGCAGCAGTAGAAAACCAGCCCTGTAGAGGCAGGAACTAATCTCCTTGGTGCCAGGAGCTGTGTGTGCAGGCTCCTAGACAGCTGTTCCTGAATGTGGGTCACAGTAGCGTGCAATGAGCGTCTCTTTTCAGGGATGTTAGGGTTTCCATATATGGGGTGGTGTCACCTGCCCTATTTTTCTTTTTTCTTCCAGATCTCCCAACCATTTTATAACTTTTTTCTGTGTCAACTTCCTCTACCCTAAGACATCAAGAGTCGTTTTTCATCTTTACCTGACCATGGTGGCACTGACCACAATAGTGGTTTACATCAGAGATGGTTCTAGATAACAGATCTGAGGATGTAGGTTGGATGTCTGACCTGAGGGAATTGAATATGTTGATGTTGTCACAGCCCATGGGAAAGGAGACCTGATAATTTCTGGTGTGCAATGACCCAACAGAGACTTTAAGTTATCATGGCCTGAAATCAAATGTCTATGGAAAACTGAGCTTTGAAATAACACCATCGACCTTCAGGGAGGGAATGAACATTACAACATGACTACAGACTGCTGTTACTGACTGGAGTGGGAGACTTACAGAAAGAAAATGATAGGTTCAAGCATTATATTTCTCCTTCAAGTCAGGTTCAGATTATGAAAAATATTTTCTCTCTGGAAAGTGATAAAGGTTAATATCAGAATAAAACATCCAATTCTCCAAATTGTAGAAGTACAAAGAAAAATATATATCCACAATTTCTCCAGGTCTCTCTTATGTCAATTAGGACATTAATGGGGGAATGATTGAGACCCTGTTAATTAGAATGGCAAAATACCAGTGGAATTAGACAAATCTCAGAGCCTTGAACCTTGAAATCTCCATTAACCCTTTTTGCTGTCAGAAGCAGCTTCTCCTCCCCCGATAAGACTAGCTTTCCCTAAATTGAAGACCCTATGCTGACTCTACCAGGGCAGTTGTTTATGAGAGAGTGAGTGAGGAGAGGACAGGAGAGGAGAGGGGAGAGAGAGAGAGAGAGAGAGAGAGAGAGAGAGAGAGAGAGAGAGAGAGAGAATTTTTTAATATTCATTTTCTAGTTCTCAGCGGACACAAAATCTTTGTTGGTATGTGGTGCTGAGGATCGAATCCGGGCCGTACGCGTGCCAGGCAAGCGCACTACTGCTTGAGCCACATCCCCAGCCCAATTGTCTTTAAGATGCTCATCCATCATCCCACATTGTCACCAGACTCTTAATTGGGGTCTGATCCTAGAATGCCTCAGGTAAGAGTATAAAATATAGCCCAGGAGAGTATAAGGGTCACACTAAAATAAAAGGTAAATATTTTACTGTATTTTGTTAATAGGAGCCTTAAGAATATATAAGAGAATTTGTTTGAGTCTTCTAGACCAAAGAAGTCAGGACATATGGCTGGATCATCTTGAATACAGTCACAGGGACGTAATCACCAGAAATGTTAGGGCCAAAGATTTTTCTGAGCCACGGGGAGTGGCTATTAGACTCTCTTTGGTTGATGGACTGAAATCTGGACTCAGTGTTTGCTTAAGTTCAATGATCAATATGATCCTGAAATAATGGAGAGGATGGTGATCAGAAATAAATAAGGTGTTGGATAGCGTGTTATGTGACCCCTTCCCTGGCCTCACAGCTGGATCTGGAGGAGGGCCTGGAGCACCAGCCTTCGCCAAGGCCTCGTGGACATGCGTTCAGAAGGCAGCACCACATCCTTGTGAAACCCGCAGCCGCTGTTCTTGGCAGCCTGGGAAGACATTAACAGATGGCATCGTTGAAACGGGCTCCCTGATTTCAGTTAGAATAAGGGGACCCTGAAGTAGAAGAGGCCATGTTGTGGAGCAGTGATCAGAACATTCGAATCTGTAGAGATTTTTGACAGTGGTAAATGATCGTGGTATTTATAGATGGGAAAAAATGGGCACCCTCCTAGAATAGTGCCTGTCCCATTTAATGTGAAACTCTTCATTTCACACTTCATTGGTGCATTGTAGTGGTCCATAATGGTGGAATTTACTGAGACATATTTGAACATGCACACAAAATAACCGTGAACTTTGGCCAATATTATTCCAATATTTCCCTTTTCCTCACCTCCTCCCCTGGTGCCTTGACTCTACTGATCTTCCTTCAACTTTCATGATGAGACTCCCTTCCCAACTTTTCTTCCTTTTCCCCCTCTAGCTTTAACAGAGGAAAAACATTCGGCCCTTAACTTTCTGAGTTGCTTATTTCCCTTAATGTTCTGAAGATCCATCCATCTTCCAGCATGACATAATTTCGTTCTTCTTTATGGCTGAATGAAATTCCAGTGTGCATATACCAGATGTTCTTTATCCATTCGTCCACTGATGTCACCTCGGCTGGTTTCATTGGCATGTATGTGTCATTATAGTATGATGACTTCGATCTGCTGTGATAAATACAAAGCAGAGGTACAGCTGGGTCGCATGGTTGTCCATGGCTACTCCTAAGGAGCCTCCATCCTGATTTCCGTGGTGGTTGTGCTGATTTACATGCCAACCAACAGGGTGAGGGTGCTCCTTTCTCTAATGCTCTCCTTGTCACACTCATGTCTATTTGTATTCTTCGTGGTTGCCTTTGTCACTGAAGTGAGAAGAAATCTCAGGGTAGTCATGACTTGCAAGTATTTTCATATATTTGTTGGCCACTCACATATTTTCTTCTAAGACGTGTCTGTTTAGTTCATTTAGTTTCCCATTTGGTAATTGGGTTATTTGATAATTGGGTTATTTAATAATTGTGGGTTTGATATTAAGTTTTTTGAGTTCTTTATTAATATTCTGAATATTCATCCTCTTTTAGAAGAGTCCCTCATAAAGGTTTTCTCCCTTTCCGTAGTTTCTCTCTTCATATTCTAATTGTCTCCTTTGCTGTGCAGAACCTTCTCAATTTGATGCCATCCTATTAGCTAACTTTTTTTGTTATCTCCTGAGCTTTGGCATCCTATTGAGAAAGTCATTGCCTCTGCCTGTAGGTTGGAGTATTCACTTTGTGTTTTCCTAGAAACTGCATAATTTCTGGTCTAGTGCCTGGGTATTTAATGCATTTTAAGTTGATTTTTTGAAGGGTGAGCAATAGTTCAGGTCTCATTCTTCTGCATTCGGACAGGGGTGTAGAAGGACTGTTTTAGAGAGTAGATGTTAAAGACTGGAGTGCAGAAGAACTGTTGCAGAGAGCAGAAGTTGTAGACTGAGGTGCAGAAGGACTGTTACAGAAAGCAGAGTTTGGAGACTGGGGTGCACAAGGATCATTGCAGATAGCAGAGTTTTCAGACTGAGGTGCAGAACGACTGTTGCAGAGAGCAGATGTTGGAGACTGGGGTTCAGAAAGACTTTTGCAGAGAGCATAGGTTGGAGACAAGGGTACAAAAGGATGGTTGCAGACAGCAGATGTTAGAGACTAGGGTGCAGAAGGACCATTGAAGAGGTCAGAGATTGAGAACTGAGGTGCAGAAGGATTGTTAAAGAGAACAGAAGTTGAAGAGTGGTGTGCAGAAGACTGTTGCAGAGAGCAGAGTTTGGAGACTGGGTTTAGAAAGACTGTTGCAGAGAGCAGAGGTTGGAGACTGGGTTGCAGAAGTCCTGTTACAGAAAGCAGAGGTTGGAGACTGTTGTGCAGAACGACTGTTACAGAGAGCATAGTTTGGAGACTTTGATGCAGAAGGATCTTACAGAGAGCAGAGGTAGGAGACTGAGGTTCAGAAGGACTGTTACAGTTAGCAGAGGAAGGAGACTGGGGTGCAGGGCGGTCGTTGCAGAGAACAGAGATATCAGACTGAGGTGCAGAAGAACTGTTGCAGAGAGCCGATTTTGGAGACTGGGGTGCAGAAAGACTGTTGCAGAGAGCAGAGGTTGGAGACTGGGGTGAAGAAGGATTTTTGCAGAGAGCAGAGGTTGGAGACTGGTGTGCATAAGGACTGTTACGGAGAGCAGAGTTTGGAGACTTGGTTGCCGAGGAATCTTACAGAAAGCAGAGTTTGAAGACTAAGGTGCAGAAGGACTGTAACAGAGAGCAGAGTTAGGAGACTGTGGTGCAGAAGGACTGATACAGAAAGCAGAGGTTGGAGACTAGGGTGCATAAAGACCATTACAGAGTGCAGAAGTTGGAGACTGCAGTACAGAAGAACTGTTACATAGAGCAATGATTGGAAATTGGGGAGCAGAAGGACTGTTTCAGCGAACAGAGTGTGGGGACTGGGTTGCAGCAGGACCATTGAAGAAAGCAGAGGTTGGAGACTTGGTTCGAGAAGGAATGTTACAGTGAGCAGAGTGTGGAAACTGGGGTGCATAAGGACCTTACAGAGAACAGAGGTTAGAGACTGGGGTGTAGAAAGAGTGTTAAGGAGAGAAGACGTTGGAGACTGGGGTGCAGAAGTATCGTTGCAGAGAGGAGAGGTTGGAGACTGAGGTGCCGAAAAACTGTTACAGAGAGTAGAGGTTAGAGAGTGAGGTGCAGAAGGATCTTTGAAGAGAGCAGAAGTTGGAGACGGAGTTTCAGAAGAATCCTTGCAGAGAGCAGAGGTGGAGACTGGGCTGAAGTAGGATCATTAAAGAGAGCAGATGTGGGAGACTTGGGTGCAGAAGGACTGTTACAGAGAGAACAGTTTGGATACTAGGGTGTAGAAGGAATGTTGCAGAAAGCAGAGGTTGGAGACTGGGGTGCAGAAGGACTGTTGCAGAGAGCAGAGTTTGGAGACTGAGATGCAGAAGGACTGTTACACAGAGAAGACGTTGGAAACTGGTGTGAAGAATTATGATACAGAAAGCTGAGGTGGGAGACTGGGGTGTACAAGTACCGTTACAGAGAGCAGAGGTTGGAGACTGGCATGCAGAAGAACTGTTTCAGAGAGCAGAGTTTGAAGACAGGGGTGTAAATGCCTGCTACAGAGAGCACAGGTTGGAGACTGGGTTGCAGAAGGACTGTTATAGAGAGCAGAGTTTTGAGGCTGCTTTGCAGAAGGACTCTTATAGAGAGCAGAGTTTTGAGGCTGGGTTGCAGAAGTTTCTGCAGAAGTGACTGAGGTGTAGGACGACAGTTACAGAGAGCAGTGGTTGGAGACTGGGGTGCAGAAGGACTGTTACAAATAGCAAAGGTTGGAGACTTGGTGCATAACGACAG
>NW_027524400.1:0-32475 GCF_052094955.1 Ictidomys tridecemlineatus
ACGAATGGTTTAACCTAGAAGAACGAAATTTGGCGAGCCAAGTGGGATTGGTGTACTAATCATTACCTGAAAGTTTCATCAAGATTGGGTGAAAAAAGGGTGTGCTGAGATTTCGGGGCAACTCGTAGTTATTTGGAAGCTTGGCAGGCCCTTTCCATGAAAGTGATTCTCGCCAGTTCCTGCTTAGGGCGACATCAACAGCAAAGAAACCATACAGATAGAACTTGAAACTGCTTTATTTTGTCAAGTTACAAAGAGCTAGCACAAACCGTGTTTGATTTAGAGTTCCAAATACATGTATTTCTATAGGAGAAAACAGAGTGAAACCTCAAAATGAAACCGGTTACTGCCAACGAACGGTTTAACCTAGAAGAACGAAATTTGGTTAGCCAAGTGGGATTGGTGTACTGATCATTACCTGAAAGTTTCATCAAGATTGGGTGAAAAAGTTTTTGCTGAGATTTCGGGCAACTCGTAGTTTTTTGGAAGCTTGGCAGGCCCTTTCCATGAAAGTGATTCTCGCCAGTCTCTGCTTAGGGCTACATCAACAGCAAACAATCCATAGAGATAGAACTTGAAACTGCTTTATTGTGTCAAGTTTCAAAGAGCTAGCACAAACCGTGTTTGATTTAGAGTTCCAAATACATGTATCCCTATAGGAGAAAACAGAGTGAAACCTCAAAATGAAACCGGTTACTGCCAACGAACGGTTTAACCTAGAAGAACGAAATTTGGCGAGCCAAGTGGGATTGGTGTACTGATCATTACCTGAAAGTTTCATCAAGATTGGGTGAAAAAGTGTGTGCTGAGATTTCAGGCAACTCGTAGTTTTTTGGAAGCTTGGCAGGCCCTTTCCATGAAAGTGATTCTCGCCAGTCTCTGCTTAGGGCTACATCAAAAGCAAACAAACCATAGAGATAGAACTTGAAACTGCTTTATTGTGTCAAGTTTCAAAGAGCTAGCACAAACCGTGTTTGATTTAGAGTTCCAAATACATGTATCCCTATAGGAGAAACAGAGTGAAACCTCAAAATGAAACCGGTTACTGACAACGAACGGTTTAACCTAGAAGAACGACATTTGGCGAGCCAAGTGGGATTGGTGTACTGATCATTACCTGAAAGTTTCATCAAGGTTGGGTGAAAAAGGGTGTGCTGAGATTTCAGGCAAATCGTAGTTTTTTGGAAGCTTGGCAGGCCCTTTCCATGAAAGTGATTCTCGCCAGTCTCTGCTTAGGGCTACATCAACAGCAAAACAAACCATAGAGATAGAACTTGAAACTGCTTTATTGTGTCAAGTTTCAAAGAGCTTGCACAAACCGTGTTTGATTTAGAGTTCCAAATACATGTATCCCTATAGGATAAACAGAGTGAAACCTCAAAATGAAACCGGTTACTGACAACGAACGGTTTAACCTAGAAGAACGACATTTGGCGAGCCAAGTGGGATTGGTGTACTGATCATTACCTGAAAGTTTCATCAAGGTTGGGTGAAAAAGGGTGTGCTGAGATTTCAGGCAACTCGTAGTTTTTTGGAAGCTTGGCAGGCCCTTTCCATGAAAGTGATTCTCGCCAGTCTCTGCTTAGGGCTACATCAACAGCAAACAAACCATAGAGATAGAACTTGAAACTGCTTTATTGTGTCAAGTTTCAAAGAGCTAGCACAAACCGTGTTTGATTTAGAGTTCCAAATACATGTATCCCTATAGGAGAAAACAGAGTGAAACCTCAAAATGAAACCGGTTACTGCCAACGAACGGTTTAACCTAGAAGAACGAAATTTGGTGAGCCAAGTGGGATTGGTGTACTGATCATTACCTGAAAGTTTCATCAATATTGGGTGAAAAAGGGTGTGCTGAGATTTCATGTAACTCGTAGTTTTTTGGAAGCTTGGCAGGCCCTTTCCATGAACGTGATTCTCGCCACTCTCTGCTTAGGGCTACATCAACAGCAAACAAACCATAGAGATAGAACTTGAAACTGCTTTATTGTGTCAAGTTTCAAAGAGCTAGCACAAACCGTGTTTGATTTAGAGTTCCAAATACATGTATCCCTATAGGAGAAAACAGAGTGAAACCTCAAAATGAAACCGGTTACTGCCAACGAACGGTTTAACCTAGAAGAACGAAATTTGGCGAGCCAAGTGGGATTGGTGTACTGATCATTACCTGAAAGTTTCATCAAGATTGGGTGAAAAAGTGTGTGCTGAGATGTCGGGCAACTCGTAGTTTTTTGGAAGCTTGGCAGGCCCTTTCCATGAAAGTGATTCTCGCCAGTTCCTGCTTAGGGCGACATCAACAGCAAAGAAATCATAGAGATAGAACTTGAAACTGCTTTATTTTGTCAAGTTACAAAGAGCTAGCACAAACCGTGTTTGATTTAGAGTTCCAAATACATGTATTTCTATAGGAGAAAACAGAGTGAAACCTCAAAATGAAACCGGTTACTGCCAACGAACGGTTTAACCTAGAAGAACGAAATTTGGTTAGCCAAGTGGGATTGGTGTACTGATCATTACCTGAAAGTTTCATCAAGATTGGGTGAAAAAGTGTGTGCTGAGATTTCGGGGAACTCGAAGTTTTTTGGAAGCTTGGCAGGCCGTTTCCATGAAAGTGATTCTCGCCAGTCTCTGCTTAGGGCTACATCAACAGCAAACAAACCATAGAGATAGAACTTGAAACTGCTTTATTGTGTCAAGTTTCAAAGAGCTAGCACAAACCGTGTTTGATTTAGAGTTCCAAATACATGTATCCCTATAGGAGAAAACCGAGTGAAACCTCAAAATGTAACCGGTTACTGCCAAGGAACGGTTTAACCTAGAAGAACGAAATTTGGCGAGCCAAGTGGGATTGGTGTACTGATCATTACCTGAAAGTTTCATCAAGATTGGGTGAAAAAGTGTGTGCTGAGATTTCGGGCAACTCGTAGTTTTTTGGAAGCTTGGCAGGCCCTTTCCATGAAAGTGATTCTCGCCAGTCTCTGCTTAGGGCTACATCAAAAGCAAACAAACCATAGAGATAGAACTTGAAACTGCTTTATTGTGTCAAGTTTTCAAAGAGCTAGCACAAACCGTGTTTGATTTAGAGTTCCAAATACATGTATCCCTATAGGAGAAACAGAGTGAAACCTCAAAATGAAACCGGTTACTGACAACGAACGGTTTAACCTAGAAGAACGACATTTGGCGAGCCAAGTGGGATTGGTGTACTGATCATTACCTGAAAGTTTCATCAAGGTTGGGTGAAAAAGGGTGTGCTGAGATTTCAGGCAACTCGTAGTTTTTTGGAAGCTTGGCAGGCCCTTTCCATGAAAGTGATTCTCGCCAGTCTCTGCTTAGGGCTACATCAACAGCAAACAAACCATAGAGATAGAACTTGAAACTGCTTTATTGTGTCAAGTTTCAAAGAGCTTGCACAAACCGTGTTTGATTTAGAGTTCCAAATACATGTATCCCTATAGGAGAAACAGAGTGAAACCTCAAAATGAAACCGGTTACTGACAACGAACGGTTTAACCTAGAAGAACGACATTTGGCGAGCCAAGTGGGATTGGTGTACTGATCATTACCTGAAAGTTTCATCAAGGTTGGGTGAAAAAGGGTGTGCTGAGATTTCAGGCAACTCGTAGTTTTTTTGGAAGCTTGGCAGGCCCTTTCCATGAAAGTGATTCCTCGCCAGTCTCTGCTTAGGGCTACATCAACAGCAAACAAACCATAGAGATAGAACTTGAAACTGCTTTATTGTGTCAAGTTTCAAAGAGCTAGCACAAACCGTGTTTGATTTAGAGTTCCAAATACATGTATCCCTATAGGAGAAAACAGAGTGAAACCTCAAAATGAAACCGGTTACTGCCAACGAACGGTTTAACCTAGAAGAACGAAATTTGGTGAGCCAAGTGGGATTGGTGTACTGATCATTACCTGAAAGTTTCATCAATATTGGGTGAAAAAGGGTGTGCTGAGATTTCATGCAACTCGTAGTTTTTTGGAAGCTTGGCAGGCCCTTTCCATGAACGTGATTCTCGCCACTCTCTGCTTAGGGCTACATCAACAGCAAACAAACCATAGAGATAGAACTTGAAACTGCTTTATTGTGTCAAGTTTCAAAGAGCTAGCACAAACCGTGTTTGATTTAGAGTTCCAAATACATGTATCCCTATAGGAGAAAACAGAGTGAAACCTCAAAATGAAACCGGTTACTGCCATTGAACGGTTTAACCTAGAAGAACGACATTTGGCGAGCCAAGTGAAATTGGTGTACTGATCATTACCTGAAAGTTTCATCAAGGTTGGGTGAAAAAGTGTGTGCTGAAATTTCGGGCAACTCGTAGTTTTTTGGAAGCTTGGCAGGCCCTTTCCATGAAAGTGATTCTCGCCAGTCTCTGCTTAGGGCTACATAACAGCAAACAAACCATAGAGATAGAACTTGAAACTGCTTTATTGTGTCAAGTTTCAAAGAGCTAGCACAAACCGTGTTTGATTTAGAGTTCCAAATACATGTATCCCTATAGGAGAAAACAGAGTGAAACCTCAAAATGAAACCGGTTACTGCCAACGAACGGTTTAACCTAGAAGAACGAAATTTGGCGAGCCAAGTGGGATTGGTGTACTGATCATTACCTGAAAGTTTCATCAAGATTGGGTGAAAAAGGGTGTGCTGAGATTTCAGGCAACTCGTAGTTTTTTGGAAGCTTGGCAGGCCCTTTCCATGAAAGTGATTCTCGCCAGTCTCTGCTTAGGGCTACATCAAAAGCAAACAAACCATAGAGATAGAACTTGAAACTGCTTTATTGTGTCAAGTTTCAAAGAGCTACCACAAACCGTGTTTGATTTAGAGTTCCAAATACATGTATCCCTATAGGGAGAAACAGAGTGAAACCTCAAAATGAAACCGGTTACTGCCAACGAATGGTTTAACCTAGAAGAACGAAATTTGGCGAGCCAAGTGGGATTGGTGTACTAATCATTACCTGAAAGTTTCATCAAGATTGGGTGAAAAAGGGTGTGCTGAGATTTCGGGCAACTCGTAGTTATTTGGAAGCTTGGCAGGCCCTTTCCATGAAAGTGATTCTCGCCAGTTCCTGCTTAGGGCGACATCAACAGCAAAGAAACCATACAGATAGAACTTGAAACTGCTTTATTTTGTCAAGTTACAAAGAGCTAGCACAAACCGTGTTTGATTTAGAGTTCCAAATACATGTATTTCTATAGGAGAAAACAGAGTGAAACCTCAAAATGAAACCGGTTACTGCCAACGAACGGTTTAACCTAGAAGAACGAAATTTGGTTAGCCAAGTGGGATTGGTGTACTGATCATTACCTGAAAGTTTCATCAAGATTGGGTGAAAAAGTTTTTGCTGAGATTTCGGGCAACTCGTAGTTTTTTGGAAGCTTGGCAGGCCCTTTCCATGAAAGTGATTCTCGCCAGTCTCTGCTTAGGGCTACATCAACAGCAAACAATCCATAGAGATAGAACTTGAAACTGCTTTATTGTGTCAAGTTTCAAAGAGCTAGCACAAACCGTGTTTGATTTAGAGTTCCAAATACATGTATCCCTATAGGAGAAAACAGAGTGAAACCTCAAAATGAAACCGGTTACTGCCAACGAACGGTTTAACCTAGAAGAACGAAATTTGGCGAGCCAAGTGGGATTGGTGTACTGATCATTACCTGAAAGTTTCATCAAGATTGGGTGAAAAAGTGTGTGCTGAGATTTCAGGCAACTCGTAGTTTTTTGGAAGCTTGGCAGGCCCTTTCCATGAAAGTGATTCTCGCCAGTCTCTGCTTAGGGCTACATCAAAAGCAAACAAACCATAGAGATAGAACTTGAAACTGCTTTATTGTGTCAAGTTTCAAAGAGCTAGCACAAACCGTGTTTGATTTAGAGTTCCAAATACATGTATCCCTATAGGAGAAACAGAGTGAAACCTCAAAATGAAACCGGTTACTGACAACGAACGGTTTAACCTAGAAGAACGACATTTGGCGAGCCAAGTGGGATTGGTGTACTGATCATTACCTGAAAGTTTCATCAAGGTTGGGTGAAAAAGGGTGTGCTGAGATTTCAGGCAAATCGTAGTTTTTTGGAAGCTTGGCAGGCCCTTTCCATGAAAGTGATTCTCGCCAGTCTCTGCTTAGGGCTACATCAACAGCAAACAAACCATAGAGATAGAACTTGAAACTGCTTTATTGTGTCAAGTTTCAAAGAGCTTGCACAAACCGTGTTTGATTTAGAGTTCCAAATACATGTATCCCTATAGGATAAACAGAGTGAAACCTCAAAATGAAACCGGTTACTGACAACGAACGGTTTAACCTAGAAGAACGACATTTGGCGAGCCAAGTGGGATTGGTGTACTGATCATTACCTGAAAGTTTCATCAAGGTTGGGTGAAAAAGGGTGTGCTGAGATTTCAGGCAACTCGTAGTTTTTTGGAAGCTTGGCAGGCCCTTTCCATGAAAGTGATTCTCGCCAGTCTCTGCTTAGGGCTACATCAACAGCAAACAAACCATAGAGATAGAACTTGAAACTGCTTTATTGTGTCAAGTTTCAAAGAGCTAGCACAAACCGTGTTTGATTTAGAGTTCCAAATACATGTATCCCTATAGGAGAAAACAGAGTGAAACCTCAAAATGAAACCGGTTACTGCCAACGAACGGTTTAACCTAGAAGAACGAAATTTGGTGAGCCAAGTGGGATTGGTGTACTGATCATTACCTGAAAGTTTCATCAATATTGGGTGAAAAAGGGTGTGCTGAGATTTCATGTAACTCGTAGTTTTTTGGAAGCTTGGCAGGCCCTTTCCATGAACGTGATTCTCGCCACTCTCTGCTTAGGGCTACATCAACAGCAAACAAACCATAGAGATAGAACTTGAAACTGCTTTATTGTGTCAAGTTTCAAAGAGCTAGCACAAACCGTGTTTGATTTAGAGTTCCAAATACATGTATCCCTATAGGAGAAAACAGAGTGAAACCTCAAAATGAAACCGGTTACTGCCAACGAACGGTTTAACCTAGAAGAACGAAATTTGGCGAGCCAAGTGGGATTGGTGTACTGATCATTACCTGAAAGTTTCATCAAGATTGGGTGAAAAAGTGTGTGCTGAGATGTCGGGCAACTCGTAGTTTTTTGGAAGCTTGGCAGGCCCTTTCCATGAAAGTGATTCTCGCCAGTTCCTGCTTAGGGCGACATCAACAGCAAAGAAATCATAGAGATAGAACTTGAAACTGCTTTATTTTGTCAAGTTACAAAGAGCTAGCACAAACCGTGTTTGATTTAGAGTTCCAAATACATGTATTTCTATAGGAGAAAACAGAGTGAAACCTCAAAATGAAACCGGTTACTGCCAACGAACGGTTTAACCTAGAAGAACGAAATTTGGTTAGCCAAGTGGGATTGGTGTACTGATCATTACCTGAAAGTTTCATCAAGATTGGGTGAAAAAGTGTGTGCTGAGATTTCGGGGAACTCGAAGTTTTTTGGAAGCTTGGCAGGCCGTTTCCATGAAAGTGATTCTCGCCAGTCTCTGCTTAGGGCTACATCAACAGCAAACAAACCATAGAGATAGAACTTGAAACTGCTTTATTGTGTCAAGTTTCAAAGAGCTAGCACAAACCGTGTTTGATTTAGAGTTCCAAATACATGTATCCCTATAGGAGAAAACCGAGTGAAACCTCAAAATGTAACCGGTTACTGCCAAGGAACGGTTTAACCTAGAAGAACGAAATTTGGCGAGCCAAGTGGGATTGGTGTACTGATCATTACCTGAAAGTTTCATCAAGATTGGGTGAAAAAGTGTGTGCTGAGATTTCGGGCAACTCGTAGTTTTTTGGAAGCTTGGCAGGCCCTTTCCATGAAAGTGATTCTCGCCAGTCTCTGCTTAGGGCTACATCAACAGCAAAAAAACCATAGAGATAGAACTTGAAACTGCTTTATTGTGTCAAGTTTCAAAGAGCTAGCACAAACCGTGTTTGATTTAGAGTTCCAAATACATGTATCCCTATAGGAGAAAACAGAGTGAAACCTCAAAATGAAACCGGTTACTGCCAACGAACGGTTTAACCTAGAAGAACGAAATTTGGCGAGCCAAGTGGGATTGGTGTACTGATCATTACCTGAAAGTTTCATCAAGATTGGGTGAAAAAGTGTGTGCTGAGATTTCAGGCAACTCGTAGTTTTTTGGAAGCTTGGCAGGCCCTTTCCATGAAAGTGATTCTCGCCAGTCTCTGCTTAGGGCTACATCAAAATCAAACAAACCATAGAGATAGAACTTGAAACTGCTTTATTGTGTCAAGTTTCAAAGAGCTACCACAAACCGTGTTTGATTTAGAGTTCCAAATACATGTATCCCTATAGGAGAAACAGAGTGAAACCTCAAAATGAAACCGGTTACTGCCAACGAACGGTTTAACCTAGAAGTACGAAATTTGGCGAGCCAAGTGGGATTGGTGTACTAATCATTACCTGAAAGTTTCATCAAGATTGCGTGAAAAAGGGTGTGCTGAGATTTCGGGCAACTCGTAGTTTTTTGGAAGCTTGGCAGGCCCTTTCCATGAAAGTGATTCTCGCCAGTCTCTGCTTAGGGCTACATCAACAGCAAAGAAACCATAGAGATAGAACTTGAAACTGCTTTATTTTGTCAAGTTACAAAGAGCTAGCACAAACCGTGTTTGATTTAGAGTTCCAAATACATGTATTTCTATAGGAGAAAACAGAGTGAAACCTCAAAATGAAACCGGTTACTGCCAACGAACGGTTTAACCTAGAAGAACGAAATTTGGTTAGCCAAGTGGGATTGGTGTACTGATCATTACCTGAAAGTTTCATCAAGATTGGGTGAAAAAGTGTGTGCTGAGATTTCGGGCAACTCGTAGTTTTTTGGAAGCTTGGCAGGCCCTTTCCATGAAAGTGATTCTCGCCAGTCTCTGCTTAGGGCTACATCAACAACAAACAATCCATAGAGATAGAACTTGAAACTGCTTTATTGTGTCAAGTTTCAAAGAGCTAGAACAAACCGTGTTTGATTTAGAGTTCCAAATACATGTATCCCTATAGGAGAAAACAGAGTGAAACCTCAAAATGAAACCGGTTACTGCCAACGAACGGTTTAACCTAGAAGAACGAAATTTGGCGAGCCAAGTGGGATTGGTGTACTGATCATTACCTGAAAGTTTCATCAAGATTGGGTGAAAAAGTGTGTGCTGAGATTTCAGGCAACTCGTAGTTTTTTGGAAGCTTGGCAGGCCCTTTCCATGAAAGTGATTCTCGCCAGTCTCTGCTTAGGGCTACATCAAAAGCAAACAAACCATAGAGATAGAACTTGAAACTGCTTTATTGTGTCAAGTTTCAAAGAGCTAGCACAAACCGTGTTTGATTTAGAGTTCCAAATACATGTATCCCTATAGGAGAAACAGAGTGAAACCTCAAAATGAAACCGGTTACTGACAACGAACGGTTTAACCTAGAAGAACGACATTTGGCGAGCCAAGTGGGATTGGTGTACTGATCATTACCTGAAAGTTTCATCAAGGTTGGGTGAAAAAGGGTGTGCTGAGATTTCAGGCAACTCGTAGTTTTTTGGAAGCTTGGCAGGCCCTTTCCATGAAAGTGATTCTCGCCAGTCTCTGCTTAGGGCTACATCAACAGCAAACAAACCATAGAGATAGAACTTGAAACTGCTTTATTGTGTCAAGTTTCAAAGAGCTTGCACAAACCGTGTTTGATTTAGAGTTCCAAATACATGTATCCCTATAGGAGAAACAGAGTGAAACCTCAAAATGAAACCGGTTACTGACAACGAACGGTTTAACCTAGAAGAACGACATTTGGCGAGCCAAGTGGGATTGGTGTACTGATCATTACCTGAAAGTTTCATCAAGGTTGGGTGAAAAAGGGTGTGCTGAGATTTCAGGCAACTCGTAGTTTTTTGGAAGCTTGGCAGGCCCTTTCCATGAAAGTGATTCTCGCCAGTCTCTGCTTAGGGCTACATCAACAGCAAACAAACCATAGAGATAGAACTTGAAACTGCTTTATTGTGTCAAGTTTCAAAGAGCTAGCACAAACCGTGTTTGATTTAGAGTTCCAAATACATGTATCCCTATAGGAGAAAACAGAGTGAAACCTCAAAATGAAACCGGTTACTGCCAACGAACGGTTTAACCTAGAAGAACGAAATTTGGCGAGCCAAGTGGGATTGGTGTACTGATCATTACCTGAAAGTTTCATCAAGATTGGGTGAAAAAGTGTGTGCTGAGATTTCAGGCAACTCGTAGTTTTTTGGAAGCTTGGCAGGCCCTTTCCATGAAAGTGATTCTCGCCAGTCTCTGCTTAGGGCTACATCAAAAGCAAACACACCATAGAGATAGAACTTGAAACTGCTTTATTGTGTCAAGTTTCAAAGAGCTAGCACAAACCGTGTTTGATTTAGAGTTCCAAATACATGTATCCCTATAGGAGAAACAGAGTGAAACCTCAAAATGAAACCGGTTACTGCCAACGAGTGGTTTAACCTAGAAGAACGACATTTGGCGAGCCAAGTGGGATTGGTGTACTGATCATTACCTGAAAGTTTCATCAAGGTTGGGTGAAAAAGCGTGTGCTGAGATTTCAGGCAACTCGTTGTTTTTTGGAAGCTTGGCAGGCCCTTTCCATGAAAGTGATTCTCGCCAGTCTCTGCTTAGGGCTACATCAACAGCAAACAAACCATAGAGATAGAACTTGAAACTGCTTTATTGTGTCAAGTTTCAAAGAGCTAGCACAAACCGTGTTTGATTTAGAGTTCCAAATACATGTATCCCTATAGGAGAAAACAGAGTGAAACCTCAAAATGAAACCTGTTACTGCCAACGAACGGTTTAACCTAGAAGTACGAAATTTGGCGAGCCAAGTGGGATTGGTGTACTAATCATTACCTGAAAGTTTCATCAAGATTGCGTGAAAAAGGGTGTGCTGAGATTTCGGGCAACTCGTAGTTTTTTGGAAGCTTGGCAGGCCCTTTCCATGAAAGTGATTCTCGCCAGTTCCTGCTTAGGGCGACATCAACAGCAAAGAAACCATAGAGATAGAACTTGAAACTGCTTTATTTTGTCAAGTTACAAAGAGCTAGCACAAACCGTGTTTGATTTAGAGTTCCAAATACATGTATTTCTATAGGAGAAAACAGAGTGAAACCTCAAAATGAAACCGGTTACTGCCAACGAACGGTTTAACCTAGAAGAACGAAATTTGGTTAGCCAAGTGGGATTGGTGTACTGATCATTACCTGAAAGTTTCATCAAGATTGGGTGAAAAAGTGTGTGCTGAGATTTCGGGCAACTCGTAGTTTTTTGGAAGCTTGGCAGGCCCTTTCCATGAAAGTGATTCTCGCCAGTCTCTGCTTAGGGCTACATCAACAGCAAACAATCCATAGAGATAGAACTTGAAACTGCTTTATTGTGTCAAGTTTCAAAGAGCTAGAACAAACCGTGTTTGATTTAGAGTTCCAAATACATGTATCCCTATAGGAGAAAACAGAGTGAAACCTCAAAATGAAACCGGTTACTGCCAACGAACGGTTTAACCTAGAAGAACGAAATTGGCGAGCCAAGTGGGATTGGTGTACTGATCATTACCTGAAAGTTTCATCAAGATTGGGTGAAAAAGTGTGTGCTGAGATTTCAGGCAACTCGTAGTTTTTTGGAAGCTTGGCAGGCCCTTTCCATGAAAGTGATTCTCGCCAGTCTCTGCTTAGGGCTACATCAAAAGCAAACAAACCATAGAGATAGAACTTGAAACTGCTTTATTGTGTCAAGTTTCAAAGAGCTAGCACAAACCGTGTTTGATTTAGAGTTCCAAATACATGTATCCCTATAGGAGAAACAGAGTGAAACCTCAAAATGAAACCGGTTACTGACAACGAACGGTTTAACCTAGAAGAACGACATTTGGCGAGCCAAGTGGGATTGGTGTACTGATCATTACCTGAAAGTTTCATCAAGGTTGGGTGAAAAAGGGTGTGCTGAGATTTCAGGCAACTCGTAGTTTTTTGGAAGCTTGGCAGGCCCTTTCCATGAAAGTGATTCTCGCCAGTCTCTGCTTAGGGCTACATCAACAGCAAACAAACCATAGAGATAGAACTTGAAACTGCTTTATTGTGTCAAGTTTCAAAGAGCTTGCACAAACCGTGTTTGATTTAGAGTTCCAAATACATGTATCCCTATAGGAGAAACAGAGTGAAACCTCAAAATGAAACCGGTTACTGCCAACGAACGGTTTAACCTAGAAGAACGACATTTGGCGAGCCAAGTGGGATTGGTGTACTGATCATTACCTGAAAGTTTCATCAAGGTTGGGTGAAAAAGGGTGTGCTGAGATTTCAGGCAACTCGTAGTTTTTTGGAAGCTTGGCAGGCCCTTTCCATGAAAGTGATTCTCGCCAGTCTCTGCTTAGGGCTACATCAACAGCAAACAAACCATAGAGATAGAACTTGAAACTGCTTTATTGTGTCAAGTTTCAAAGAGCTAGCACAAACCGTGTTTGATTTAGAGTTCCAAATACATGTATCCCTATAGGAGAAAACAGAGTGAAACCTCAAAATGAAACCGGTTACTGCCAACGAACGGTTTAACCTAGAAGAACGAAATTTGGCGAGCCAAGTGGGATTGGTGTACTGATCATTACCTGAAAGTTTCATCAAGATTGGGTGAAAAAGTGTGTGCTGAGATTTCAGGCAACTCGTAGTTTTTTGGAAGCTTGGCAGGCCCTTTCCATGAAAGTGATTCTCGCCAGTCTCTGCTTAGGGCTACATCAAAAGCAAACACACCATAGAGATAGAACTTGAAACTGCTTTATTGTGTCAAGTTTCAAAGAGCTAGCACAAACCGTGTTTGATTTAGAGTTCCAAATACATGTATCCCTATAGGAGAAACAGAGTGAAACCTCAAAATGAAACCGGTTACTGCCAACGAGTGGTTTAACCTAGAAGAACGACATTTGGCGAGCCAAGTGGGATTGGTGTACTGATCATTACCTGAAAGTTTCATCAAGGTTGGGTGAAAAAGCGTGTGCTGAGATTTCAGGCAACTCGTTGTTTTTTGGAAGCTTGGCAGGCCCTTTCCATGAAAGTGATTCTCGCCAGTCTCTGCTTAGGGCTACATCAACAGCAAACAAACCATAGAGATAGAACTTGAAACTGCTTTATTGTGTCAAGTTTCAAAGAGCTAGCACAAACCGTGTTTGATTTAGAGTTCCAAATACATGTATCCCTATAGGAGAAAACAGAGTGAAACCTCAAAATGAAACCTGTTACTGCCAACGAACGGTTTAACCTAGAAGAACGAAATTTGGCGAGCCAAGTGGGATTGGTGTACTGATCATTACCTGAAAGTTTCATCAAGATTGGGTGAAAAAGTGTGTGCTGAGATGTCGGCAACTCGTAGTTTTTTGGAAGCTTGGCAGGCCCTTTCCATGAAAGTGATTCTCGCCAGTTCCTGCTTAGGGCGACATCAACAGCAAAGAAACCATAGAGATAGAACTTGAAACTGCTTTATTTTGTCAAGTTACAAAGAGCTAGCACAAACCGTGTTTGATTTAGAGTTCCAAATACATGTATTTCTATAGGAGAAAACAGAGTGAAACCTCAAATGAAACCGGTTACTGCCAACGAACGGTTTAACCTAGAAGAACGAAATTTGGTTAGCCCAGTGGGATTGGTGTACTGATCATTACCTGAAAGTTTCATCAAGATTGGGTGAAAAAGTGTGTGCTGAGATTTCGGGCAACTCGTAGTTTTTTGGAAGCTTGGCAGGCCCTTTCCATGAAAGTGATTCTCGCCAGTCTCTGCTTAGGGCTACATCAACAGCAAACAAACCATAGAGATAGAACTTGAAACTGCTTTATTGTGTCAAGTTTCAAAGAGCTAGCACAAACCGTGTTTGATTTAGAGTTCCAAATACATGTATCCCTATAGGAGAAAACAGAGTGAAACCTCAAAATGAAACCGGTTACTGCCAACGAACGGTTTAACCTAGAAGAACGAAATTTGGCGAGCCAAGTGGGATTGGTGTACTGATCATTACCTGAAAGTTTCATCAAGATTGGGTGAAAAAGTGTGTGCTGAGATTTCAGGCAACTCGTAGTTTTTTGGAAGCTTGGCAGGCCCTTTCCATGAAAGTGATTCTCGCCAGTCTCTGCTTAGGGCTACATCAAAAGCAAACAAACCATAGAGATAGAACTTGAAACTGCTTTATTGTGTCAAGTTTCAAAGAGCTAGCACAAACCGTGTTTGATTTAGAGTTCCAAATACATGTATCCCTATAGGAGAAACAGAGTGAAACCTCAAAAGGAAACCGGTTACTGACAACGAACGGTTTAACCTAGAAGAACGACATTTGGCGAGCCAAGTGGGATTGGTGTACTGATCATTACCTGAAAGTTTCATCAAGGTTGGGTGAAAAAGCGTGTGCTGAGATTTCAGGCAACTCGTAGTTTTTTGGAAGCTTGGCAGGCCCTTTCCATGAAAGTGATTCTCGCCAGTCTCTGCTTAGGGCTACATCAACAGCAAACAAACCATAGAGATAGAACTTGAAACTGCTTTATTGTGTCAAGTTTCAAAGAGCTAGCACAAACCGTGTTTGATTTAGAGTTCCAAATACATGTATCCCTATAGGAGAAAACAGAGTGAAACCTCAAAATGAAACCGGTTACTGCCAACGAACGGTTTAACCTAGAAGAACGAAAATGGGCGAGCCAAGTGGAATTGGTGTACTGATCATTACCTGAAAGTTTCATCAAGATTGGGTGAAAAAGTGTGTGCTGAGATTTCGGGCAACTCGTAGTTTTTTGGAAGCTTGGCAGGCCCTTTCCATGAAAGTGATTCTCGCCAGTCTCTGCTTAGGGCTACATCAACAGCAAAAAAACCATAGAGATAGAACTTGAAACTGCTTTATTGTGTCAAGTTTCAAAGAGCTAGCACAAACCGTGTTTGATTTAGAGTTCCAAATACATGTATCCCTATAGGAGAAAACAGAGTGAAACCTCAAAATGAAACCGGTTACTGCCAAGGAACGGTTTAACCTAGAAGAACGAAATTTGGCGAGCCAAGTGGGATTAGTGTACTGATCATTACCTGAAAGTTTCATCAAGATTGGGTGAGAAAGTGTGTGCTGAGATTTCAGGCAACTCGTAGTTTTTTGGAAGCTTGGCAGGCCCTTTTCATGAAAGTGATTCTCGCCAGTCTCTGCTTAGGGCTACATCAAAAGCAAACAAACCATAGAGATAGAACTTGAAACTGCTTTATTGTGTCAAGTTTCAAAGAGCTAGCACAAACCGTGTTTGATTTAGAGTTCCAAATACATGTATCCCTATAGGAGAAACAGACTGAAACCTCAAAATGAAACCGGTTACTGCCAACGAACGGTTTAACCTAGAAGAACGACATTTGGCGAGCCAAGTGGGATTGGTGTACTGCTCATTACCTGAAAGTTTCATCAAGGTTGGGTGAAAAAGGGTGTGCTGAGATTTCAGGCAACTCGTAGTTTTTTGGAAGCTTGGCAGGCCCTTTTTTTGAAAGTGATTCTCGCCAGTCTCTGCTTAGGGCTACATCAACAGCAAACAAACCATAGAGATAGAACTTGAAACTGCTTTATTGTGTCAAGTTTCAAAGAGCTAGCACAAACCGTGTTTGATTTAGAGTTCCAAATACATGTATCCCTATGGGAGAAAACAGAGTGAAACCTCAAAATGAAACCGGTTACTGCCAACGAACGGTTTAACCTAGAAGAACGACATTTGGCGAGCCAAGTGAAATTGGTGTACTGATCAATACCTGAAAGTTTCATCAAGGTTGGGTGAAAAAGGGTGTGCTGAGATTTCAGGCAACTCGTAGTTTTTGGAAGCTTGGCAGGCCCTTTCCATGAAAGTGATTCTCGCCAGTCTCTGCTTAGGGCTACATCAACAGCAAACAAACCATAGAGATAGAACTTGAAACTGCTTTATTGTGTCAAGTTTCAAAGAGCTAGCACAAACCGTGTTTGATTTAGATTTCCAAATACATGTATCCCTATAGGAGAAAACAGAGTGAAACATTCAAAATGAAACCGGTTACTGCCAACGAACGGTTTAACCTAGAAGAACGAAATTTGGCGAGCCAAGTGGGATTGGTGTACTGATCATTACCTGAAAGTTTCATCAAGGTTGGGTGAAAAAGGGTGTGCTGAGATTTCAGGCAACTCGTAGTTTTTTGGAAGCTTGGCAGACCCTTTCCATGAAAGTGATTCTCGCCAGTCTCTGCTTAGGGCTACATCAACAGCAAACAAACCATAGAGATAGAACTTGAAACTGCTTTATTGTGTCAAGTTTCAAAGAGCTAGCACAAACCGTGTTTGATTTAGAGTTCCAAATACATGTATCCCTATAGGAGAAAACAGAGTGAAACCTTAAAATGAAACCTGTTACTGCTAACGAACGGTTTAACCTAGAAGAACGAAATTTGGCGAGCCAAGTGGGATTGGTGTACTGATCATTACCTGAAAGTTTCATCAAGATTGGGTGAAAAAGTGTGTGCTGAGATGTCGGGCAACTCGTAGTTTTTTGGAAGCTTGGCAGGCCCTTTCCATGAAAGTGATTCTCGCCAGTTCCTGCTTAGGGCGACATCAACAGCAAAGAAACCATAGAGATAGAACTTGAAACTGCTTTATTTTGTCAAGTTACAAAGAGCTAGCACAAACCGTGTTTGATTTAGAGTTCCAAATACATGTATTTCTATAGGAGAAAACAGAGTGAAACCTCAAAATGAAACCGGTTACTGCCAACGAACGGTTTAACCTAGAAGAACGAAATTTGGTTAGCCAAGTGGGATTGGTGTACTGATCATTACCTGAAAGTTTCATCAAGATTGGGTGAAAAAGTGTGTGCTGAGATTTCGGGGAACTCGTAGTTTTTTGGAAGCTTGGCAGGCCCTTTCAATGAAAGTGATTCTCACCAGTCTCTGCTTAGGGCTACATCAACAGCAAACAAACCATCGAGATAGAACTTGAAACTGCTTTATTGTGTCAAGTTTCAAAGAGCTAGCACAAACCGTGTTTGATTTAGAGTTCCAAATACATGTATCCCTATAGGAGAAAACAGAGTGAAACCTCAAAATGAAACCGGTTACTGCCAACGAACGGTTTAACCTAGAAGAACGACATTTGGCGAGCCAAGTGGGATTGGTGTACTGATCATTACCTGAAAGTTTCATCAAGGTTGGGTGAAAAAGGGTGTGCTGAGATTTCAGGCAACTCGTTGTTTTTTGGAAGCTTGGCAGGCCCTTTCCATGAAAGTGATTCTCGCCAGTCTCTGCTTAGGGCTACATCAACAGCAAACAAACCATAGAGATAGAACTTGAAACTGCTTTATTGTGTCAAGTTTCAAAGAGCTAGCACAAACCGTGTTTGATTTAGATTTCCAAATACATGTATCCCTATAGGAGAAAACAGAGTGAAACCTCAAAATGAAACCGGTTACTGCCAACGAACGGTTTAACCTAGAAGAACGAAATTTGGCGAGCCAAGTGGGATTGGTGTACTGATCATTACCTGAAAGTTTCATCAAGATTGGGTGAAAAAGTGTGTGCTGAGATTTCGGGCAACTCGTAGTTTTTTGGAAGCTTGGCAGGCCCTTTCCATGAAAGTGATTCTCGCAGTCTCTGCTTAGGGCTACATCAACAGGAAACAAACCATAGAGATAGAACTTGAAACTGCTTTATTGTGTCAAGTTTCAAAGAGCTAGCACAAACCGTGTTTGATTTAGAGTTCCAAATACATGTATCCCTATAGGAGAAAACAGAGTGAAACCTCAAAATGAAATCGGTTACTGCCAACGAACGGTTTAACCTAGAAGAACGAAATTTGGCGAGCCAAGTGGGATTGGTGTACTGATCATTACCTGAAAGTTTCATCAAGATTGGTGAAAAAGTGTGTGCTGAGATTTCAGGCAACTCGTAGTTTTTTGGAAGCTTGGCAGGCCCTTTCCATGAAAGTGATTCTCGCCAGTCTCTGCTTAGGGCTACATCAAAAGCAAACACACCATAGAGATAGAACTTGAAACTGCTTTATTGTGTCAAGTTTCAAAGAGCTAGCACAAACCGTGTTTAATTTAGAGTTCCAAATACATGTATCCCTATAGGAGAAACAGAGTGAAACCTCAAAATGAAACCGGTTACTGCCAACGAACGGTTTAACCTAGAAGAACGACATTTGGCGAGCCAAGTGGGATTGGTGTACTGATCATTACCTGAAAGTTTCATCAAGGTTGGGTGAAAAAGGGTGTGCTGAGATTTCAGGCAACTCGTAGTTTTTTGGAAGCTTGGCAGACCCTTTCCATGAAAGTGATTCTCGCCAGTCTCTGCTTAGGGCTACATCAACAGCAAACAAACCATAGAGATAGAACTTGAAACTGCTTTATTGTGTCAAGTTTCAAAGAGCTAGCACAAACCGTGTTTGATTTAGAGTTCCAAATACATGTATCCCTATAGGAGAAAACAGAGTGAAACCTTAAAATGAAACCTGTTACTGCCAACGAACGGTTTAACCTAGAAGAACGAAATTTGGCGAGCCAAGTGGGATTGGTGTACTGATCATTACCTGAAAGTTTCATCAAGATTGGGTGAAAAAGTGTGTGCTGAGATGTCGGGCAACTCGTAGTTTTTTGGAAGCTTGGCAGGCCCTTTCCATGAAAGTGATTCTCGCCAGTTCCTGCTTAGGGCGACATCAACAGCAAAGAAACCATAGAGATAGAACTTGAAACTGCTTTATTTTGTCAAGTTACAAAGAGCTAGCACAAACCGTGTTTGATTTAGAGTTCCAAATACATGTATTTCTATAGGAGAAAACAGAGTGAAACCTCAAAATGAAACCGGTTACTGCCAACGAACGGTTTAACCTAGAAGAACGAAATTTGGTTAGCCAAGTGGGATTGGTGTACTGATCATTACCTGAAAGTTTCATCAAGATTGGGTGAAAAAGTGTGTGCTGAGATTTCAGGCAACTCGTAGTTTTTTGGAAGCTTGGCAGGCCCTTTCCATGAAAGTGATTATCGCCAGTCTCTGCTTAGGGCTACATCAAAAGCAAACACAACATAGAGATAGAACTTGAAACTGCTTTATTGTGTCAAGTTTCAAAGAGCTAGCACAAACCGTGTTTGATTTAGAGTTCCAAATACATGTATCCCTATAGGAGAAACAGAGTGAAACCTCAAAATGAAACCGGTTACTGCCAACGAACGGTTTAACCTAGAAGAACGACATTTGGCGAGCCAAGTGGGATTGGTGTACTGATCATTACCTGAAAGTTTCATCAAGGTTGGGTGAAAAAGGGTGTGCTGAGATTTCAGGCAACTCGTAGTTTTTTGGAAGCTTGGCAGGCCCTTTCCATGAAAGTGATTCTCGCCAGTCTCTGCTTAGGGCTACATCAACAGCAAACAAACCATAGAGATAGAACTTGAAACTGCTTTATTGTGTCAAGTTTCAAAGAGCTAGCACAAACCGTGTTTGATTTAGATTTCCAAATACATGTATCCCTATAGGAGAAAACAGAGTGAAACCTCAAAATGAAACCGGTTACTGCCAACGAACGGTTTAACCTAGAAGAACGACATTTGGCGAGCCAAGTGGGATTGGTGTACTGATCATTACCTGAAAGTTTCATCAAGATTGGGTGAAAAAGTGTGTGCTGAGATTTCGGGCAACTCGTAGTTTTTTGGAAGCTTGGCAGGCCCTTTCCATGAAAGTGATTCTCGCCAGTCTCTGCTTAGGGCTACATCAACAGCAAACAAACCATAGAGATAGAACTTGAAACTGCTTTATTGTGTCAAGTTTCAAAGAGCTAGCACAAACCGTGTTTGATTTAGAGTTCCAAATACATGTATCCCTATAGGAGAAAACAGAGTGAAACCTCAAAATGAAATCGGTTACTGCCAACGAACGGTTTAACCTAGAAGAACGAAATTTGGCGAGCCAAGTGGGATTGGTGTACTGATCATTACCAGAAAGTTTCATCAAGATTGGGTGAAAAAGTGTGTGCTGAGATTTCAGGCAACTCGTAGTTTTTTGGAAGCTTGGCAGGCCCTTTCCATGAAAGTGATTCTCGCCAGTCTCTGCTTAGGGCTACATCAAAAGCAAACACACCATAGAGATAGAACTTGAAACTGCTTTATTGTGTCAAGTTTCAAAGAGCTAGCACAAACCGTGTTGATTTAGAGTTCCAAATACATGTATCCCTATAGGAGAAACAGAGTGAAACCTCAAAATGAAACCGGTTACTGCCAACGAACGGTTTAACCTAGAAGAACGACATTTGGCGAGCCAAGTGGGATTGGTGTACTGATCATTACCTGAAAGTTTCATCAAGGTTGGGTGAAAAAGGGTGTGCTGAGATTTCAGGCAACTCGTAGTTTTTTGGAAGCTTGGCAGGCCCTTTCCATGAAAGTGATTCTCGCCAGTCTCTGCTTAGGGCTACATTAACAGCAAACAAACCATAGAGATAGAACTTGAAACTGCTTTATTGTGTCAAGTTTCAAAGAGCTAGCACAAACCGTGTTTGATTTAGAGTTCCAAATACATGTATCCCTATAGGAGAAAACAGAGTGAAACCTCAAAATGAAACCTGTTACTGCCAACGAACGGTTTAACCTAGAAGAACGAAATTTGGCGAGCCAAGTGGGATTGGTGTACTGATCATTACCTGAAAGTTTCATCAAGATTGGGTGAAAAAGTGTGGGCTGAGATGTCGGGAAACTCGTAGTTTTTGGAAGCTTGGCAGGCCCTTTCCATGAAAGTGATTCTCGCCAGTTCCTGCTTAGGGCGACATCAACAGCAAAGAAACCATAGAGATAGAACTTGAAACTGCTTTATTTTGTCAAGTTACAAAGAGCTAGCACAAACCGTGTTTGATTTAGAGTTCCAAATACATGTATCCCTATTTGTGAAAACAGAGTGAAACCTCAAAAGGAAACCGGTTACTGCCAACGAACGTTTTAACCTAGAAGAACGAAATTTGGCGAGCCAAGTGGGATTGGTGTACTGATCATTACCTGAAAGTTTCATCAAGATTGGGTGAAAAAGGGTGTGCTGAGATTTCGGGCAACTCGTCCTTTTTTGGAAGATTGGCAGGCCCTTTCCATGAAAGTGATTCTCGATAGTTCCTGCTTAGGGCTACATCAACAGCAAACAAACCATAGAGATAGAACTTGAAACTGCTTTATTGTGTCAAGTTTCAAAGAGCTAGCACAAACCGTGTTTGATTTAGAGTTCCAAATACATGTATCCCTATAGGAGAAAACAGAGTGAAACCTCAAAATGCAATCGGTTACTGCCAACGAACGGTTTAACCTAGAAGAACGAAATTTGGCGAGCCAAGTGGGATTGGTGTACTGATCATTACCTGAAAGTTTCATCAAGATTGGGTGAAAAAGTGTGTGCTGAGATTTCAGGCAACTCGTAGTTTTTTGGAAGCTTGGCAGGCCCTTTCCATGAAAGTGATTCTCGCCAGTCTCTGCTTAGGGCTACATCAACAGCAAACAAACCATAGAGATAGAACTTGAAACTGCTTTATTGTGTCAAGTTTCAAAGAGCTAGCACAAACCGTGTTTGATTTAGAGTTCCAAATACATGTATCCCTATAGGAGAAAACAGAGTGAAACCTCAAAATGAAATCGGTTACTGCCAACGAACGGTTTAACCTAGAAGAACGAAATTTGGCGAGCCAAGTGGGATTGGTGTACTGATCATTACCTGAAAGTTTCATCAAGATTGGGAGAAAAAGTGTGTGCTGAGATTTCAGGCAACTCGTAGTTTTTTGGAAGCTTGGCAGGCCCTTTCCATGAAAGTGATTATCGCCAGTCTCTGCTTAGGGCTACATCAAAAGCAAACACAACATAGAGATAGAACTTGAAACTGCTTTATTGTGTCAAGTTTCAAAGAGCTAGCACAAACCGTGTTTGATTTAGAGTTCCAAATACATGTATCCCTATAGGAGAAACAGAGTGAAACCTCAAAATGAAACCGGTTACTGCCAACGAACGGTTTAACCTAGAAGAACGACATTTGTCGAGCCAAGTGGGATTGGTGTACTGATCATTACCTGAAAGTTTCATCAAGGTTGGGTGAAAAAGGGTGTGCTGAGATTTCAGGCAACTCGTAGTTTTTTGGAAGCTTGGCAGGCCCTTTCCATGAAAGTGATTCTCGCCAGTCTCTGCTTAGGGCTACATCAACAGCAAACAAACCATAGAGATAGAACTTGATACTGCTTTATTGTGTCAAGTTTCAAAGAGCTAGCACAAACCGTGTTTGATTTAGAGTTCCAAATACATGTATCCCTATAGGAGAAAACAGAGTGAAACCTCAAAATGAAACCGGTTACTGCCAACGAACGGTTTAACCTAGAAGAACGAAATTTGGCGAGCCAAGTGGGATTGGTGTACTGATCATTACCTGAAAGTTTCATCAAGATTGGGTGAAAAAGTGTGTGCTGAGATGTCGGGCAACTCGTAGTTTTTTGGACGCTTGGCAGGCCCTTTCCATGAAAGTGATTCTCGCCAGTTCCTGCTTAGGGCGACATCAACAGCAAAGAAACCATAGAGATAGAACTTGAAACTGCTTTATTTTGTCAAGTTACAAAGAGCTAGCACAAACCGTGTTTGATTTAGAGTTCCAAATACATGTATTTCTATAGGAGAAAACAGAGTGAAACCTCAAATGAAACCGGTTACTGCCAACGAACGGTTTAACCTAGAAGTACGAAATTTGGTTAGCCAAGTGGGATTGGTGTACTGATCATTACCTGAAAGTTTCATCAAGATTGGGTGAAAAAGTGTGTGCTGAGATTTCGGGGAACTCGTAGTTTTTTGGAAGCTTGGCAGGCCCTTTCAATGAAAGTGATTCCCACCAGTCTCTGCTTAGGGCTACATCAACAGCAAAAAAACCATAGAGATAGAACTTGAAACTGCTTTATTGTGTCAAGTTTCAAAGAGCTAGCACAAACCGTGTTTGATTTAGAGTTCCAAATACATGTATCCCTATAGGAGAAAACAGAGTGAAACCTCAAAATGAAACCGTTACTGAAAACGAACGGTTTAACCTAGAAGAACGACATTTGGCGAGCCAAGTGGGATTGGTGTACTGATCATTACCTGAAAGTTTCATCAAGGTTGGGTGAAAAAGGGTGTGCTGAGATTTCAGGCAACTCGTAGTTTTTTGGAAGCTTGGCAGGCCCTTTCCATGAAAGTGATTCTCGCCAGTCTCTGCTTAGGGCTACATCAACAGCAAACAAACCATAGAGATAGAACTTGAAACTGCTTTATTGTGTCAAGTTTCAAAGAGCTAGCACAAACCGTGTTTGATTTAGATTTCCAAATACATGTATCCCTATAGGAGAAAACAGAGTGAAACCTCAAAATGAAACCGGTTACTGCCAACGAACGGTTTAACCTAGAAGAACGACATTTGGCGAGCCAAGTGGGATTGGTGTACTGATCATTACCTGAAAGTTTCATCAAGATTGGGTGAAAAAGTGTGTGCTGAGATTTCGGGCAACTCGTAGTTTTTTGGAAGCTTGGCAGGCCCTTTCCATGAAAGTGATTCTCGCCAGTCTCTGCTTAGGGCTACATCAACAGCAAACAAACCATAGAGATAGAACTTGAAACTGCTTTATTGTGTCAAGTTTCAAAGAGCTAGCACAAACCGTGTTTGATTTAGAGTTCCAAATACATGTATCCCTATAGGAGAAAACAGAGTGAAACCTCAAAATGAAATCGGTTACTGCCAACGAACGGTTTAACCTAGAAGAACGAAATTTGGCGAGCCAAGTGGGATTGGTGTACTGATCATTACCTGAAAGTTTCATCAAGATTGGGTGAAAAAGTGTGTGCTGAGATTTCAGGCAACTCGTAGTTTTTTGGAAGCTTGGCAGGCCCTTTCCATGAAAGTGATTCTCGCCAGTCTCTGCTTAGGGCTACATCAAAAGCAAACACACCATAGAGATAGAACTTGAAACTGCTTTATTGTGTCAAGTTTCAAAGAGCTAGCACAAACCGTGTTTGATTTAGAGTTCCAAATACATGTATCCCTATAGGAGAAACAGAGTGAAACCTCAAAATGAAACGGTTACTGCCAACGAACGGTTTAACCTAGAAGAACGACATTTGGCGAGCCAAGTGGGATTGGTGTACTGATCATTACCTGAAAGTTTCATCAAGGTTGGGTGAAAAAGGGTGTGCTGAGATTTCAGGCAACTCGTAGTTTTTTGGAAGCTTGGCAGGCCCTTTCCATGAAAGTGATTCTCGCCAGTCTCTGCTTAGGGCTACATTAACAGCAAACAAACCATAGAGATAGAACTTGAAACTGCTTTATTGTGTCAAGTTTCAAAGAGCTAGCACAAACCGTGTTTGATTTAGAGTTCCAAATACATGTATCCCTATAGGAGAAAACAGAGTGAAACCTCAAAATGAAACCTGTTACTGCCAACGAACGGTTTAACCTAGAAGAACGAAATTTGGCGAGCCAAGTGGGATTGGTGTACTGATCATTACCTGAAAGTTTCATCAAGATTGGGTGAAAAAGTGTGGGCTGAGATGTCGGGAAACTCGTAGTTTTTTGGAAGCTTGGCAGGCCCTTTCCATGAAAGTGATTCTCGCCAGTTCCTGCTTAGGGCGACATCAACAGCAAAGAAACCATAGAGATAGAACTTGAAACTGCTTTATTTTGTCAAGTTACAAAGAGCTAGCACAAACCGTGTTTGATTTAGAGTTCCAAATACATGTATCCCTATTTGAGAAAACAGAGTGAAACCTCAAAAGGAAACCGGTTACTGCCAACGAACGTTTTAACCTAGAAGAACGAAATTTGGCGAGCCAAGTGGGATTGGTGTACTGATCATTACCTGAAAGTTTCATCAAGATTGGGTGAAAAAGGGTGTGCTGAGATTTCGGGCAACTCGTAGTTTTTTGGAAGATTGGCAGGCCCTTTCCATGAAAGTGATTCTCGATAGTTCCTGCTTAGGGCTACATCAACAGCAAACAAACCATAGAGATAGAACTTGAAACTGCTTTATTGTGTCAAGTTTCAAAGAGCTAGCACAAACCGTGTTTGATTTAGAGTTCCAAATACATGTATCCCTATAGGAGAAAACAGAGTGAAACCTCAAAATGCAATCGGTTACTGCCAACGAACGGTTTAACCTAGAAGAACGAAATTTGGCGAGCCAAGTGGGATTGGTGTACTGATCATTACCAGAAAGTTTCATCAAGATTGGGTGAAAAAGGGTGTGCTGAGATTTCAGGCAACTCGTAGTTTTTGGGAAGCTTGGCATGCCCTTTCCATGAAAGTGATTCTCGCCAGTCTCTGCTTAGGGCTACATCAACAGCAAACAAACCATAGAGATAGAACTTGAAACTGCTTTATTGTGTCAAGTTTCAAAGAGCTAGCACAAACCGTGTTTGATTTAGAGTTCCAAATACATGTATCCCTATAGGAGAAAACAGAGTGAAACCTCAAAATGAAACCGGTTACTGCCAACGAACGGTTTAACCTAGAAGAACGAAATTTGGCGAGCCAAGTGGGATTGGTGTACTGATCATTACCTGAAAGTTTCATCAAGATTGGGTGAAAAAGTGTGTGCTGAGATTTCAGGCAACTCGTAGTTTTTTGGAAGCTTGGCAGGCCCTTTCCATGAAAGTGATTCTCGCCAGTCTCTGCTTAGGGCTACATCAACAGCAAACAAACCATAGAGATAGAACTTGAAACTGCTTTATTGTGTCAAGTTTCAAAGAGCTAGCACAAACCGTGTTTGATTTAGAGTTCCAAATACATGTATCCCTATAGGAGAAAACAGAGTGAAACCTCAAAATGAAACCGGTTACTGCCAACGAACGGTTTAACCTAGAAGAACGAAAATTGGCGAGCCAATTGGGATTGGTGTACTGATCATTACCTGAAAGTTTCATCAAGATTGGGTGAAAAAGGGTGTGCTGAGATTTCAGGCAACTCGTAGTTTTTTGGAAGCTTGGCAGGCCCTATCCATGAAAGTGATTCTCGCCAGTCTCTGCTTAGGGCTACATCCACAGCAAACAAACCATAGAGATAGAACTTGAAACTGCTTTATTGTGTCAAGTTTCAAAGAGCTAGCACAAACCGTGTTTGATTTAGAGTTCCAAATACATGTATCCCTATAGGAGAAAACAGAGTGAAACCTCAAAATGAAACCGGTTACTGCCAACGAACGGTTTAACCTAGAAGAACGACATTTGGCGAGCCAAGTCAAATTGGTGTACTGATCATTACCTGAAAGTTTCATCAAGGTTGGGTGAAAAAGGGTGTGCTGAGATTTCCGGCAACTCGTAGTTTTTTGGAAGCTTGGCAGGCCCTTTAATGAAAGTGATTCTCGCCAGTCTCTGCTTAGGGCTACATCAACAGCAAACAAACTATAGAGATAGAACTTGAAACTGCTTTATTGTGTCAAGTTTCAAAGAGCTAGCACAAACCGTGTTTGATTTAGAGTTCCAAATACATGTATCCCTATAGGAGAAAACAGAGTGAAACCTCAAAATGAAACCGGTTACTGCCAACGAACGGTTTAACCTAGAAGAACGAAATTTGGGGAACCAAGTGGGATTGGTGTACTGATCATTACCTGAAAGTTTCATCAAGATTGGGTGAAAAAGGGTGTGCTGAGATTTCGGGCAACTCGTAGTTTTTTGGAAGCTTGGCAGGCCCTTTCCATGAAAGTGATTCTCGCCAGTCTCTGCTTAGGGCTACATCAACAGCAAAAAAACCATAGAGATAGAACTTGAAACTGCTTTATTGTGTCAAGTTTCAAAGAGCTAGCACAAACCGTGTTTGATTTAGATTTCCAAATACATGTATCCCTATAGGAGAAAACAGAGTGAAACCTCAAAATGAAACCGGTTACTGCCAACGAACGGTTTAACCTAGAAGAACGAAATTTGGCGAGCCAAGTGGGATTGGTATACTGATCATTACCTGAAAGTTTCATCAAGATTGGGTGAAAAAGTGTGTGCTGAGATTTCGGGGAACTCGTAGTTTTTTGGAAGCTTGGCAGGCCCTTTCCATGAAAGTGATTCTCGCCAGTCTCTGCTTAGGACTACATCAACAGCAAACAAACCATAGAGATAGAACTTGAAACTGCTTTATTGTGTCAAGTTTCAAAGAGCTAGCACAAACCGTATTTGATTTAGAGTTCCAAATACATGTATCCCTATAGGAGAAAACAGAGTGAAACCTCAAAATGAAATCGGTTACTGCCAACGAACGGTTTAACCTAGAAGAATGAAATTTGGCGAGCCAAGTGGGATTGGTGTACTGATCATTACCTGAAAGTTTCATCAAGATTGGGTGAAAAAGGGTGTGTTGAGATTTCGGGCAACTCGTAGTTTTTTGGAAGCTTGGCAGGCCCTTTCCATGAAAGTGATTCTCGCCAGTTCCTGCTTAGGGCGACATCAACAGCAAACAAACCATAGAGATAGAACTTGAAACTGCTTTATTGTGTCAAGTTTCAAAGAGCTAGCACAAACCGTGTTTGATTTAGAGTTCCAAATACATGTATCCCTATAGGAGAAAACAGAGTTAAACCTCAAAATGAAACCGGTTGCTGCAACGAACGGTTTAACCTAGAAGAACAAAATTTGGCGAGCCAAGTGGGATTGGTGTACTGATCATTACCTGAAAGTTTCATCAAGATTGGGTGAAAAAGGGTGTGCTGAGATTTTGGGCAACTCGTAGTTTTTTGGAAGCTTGGCAGGCCCTTTCCATGAAAGTGATTCTCGCCAGTCTCTGCTTAGGGCGACATCAACAGCAAACAAACCATAGAGATAGAACTTGAAACTGCTTTATTGTGTCAAGTTTCAAAGAGCTAGCACAAACCGTGTTTGATTTAGAGTTCCAAATACATGTATTTCTATAGGAGAAAACAGAGTGAAACCTCAAAATGAAACCGGTTACTGCCAACGAACGGTTTAACCTAGAAGAACGAAATTTGGTTAGCCAAGTGGGATTGGTGTACTGATCATTACCTGAAAGTTTCATCAAGATTGGGTGAAAAAGTGTGTGCTGAGATTTCGGGAAACTCGTAGTTTTTGGGAAGCTTGGCATGCCCTTTCCATGAAAGTGATTCTCGCCAGTCTCTGCTTAGGGCTACATCAACAGCAAACAAACCATAGAGATAGAACTTGAAACTGCTTTATTGTGTCAAGTTTCAAAGAGCTAGCACAAACCGTGTTTGATTTAGAGTTCCAAATACATGTATCCCTATAGGAGAAAACAGAGTGAAACCTCAAAATGAAACCGGTTACTGCCAACGAACGGTTTAACCTAGAAGAACGAAATTTGGCAAGCCAAGTGGGATTGGTGTACTGATCATTACCTGAAAGTTTCATCAAGATTGGGTGAAAAAGTGTGTGCAGAGATTTCAGGCAACTCGTAGTTTTTTGGAAGCTTGGCAGGCCCTTTCCATGAAAGTGATTCTCGCCAGTCTCTGCTTAGGGCTACATCAACAGCAAACAAACCATAGAGATAGAACTTGAAACTGCTTTATTGTGTCAAGTTTCAAAGAGCTAGCACAAACCGTGTTTGATTTAGAGTTCCAAATACATGTATCCCTATAGGAGAAAACAGAGTGAAACCTCAAAATGAAACCGGTTACTCCCAACGAACGGTTTAACCTAGAAGAACGAAATTTGGCGAGCCAAGTGGGATTGGTGTACTGATCATTACCTGAAAGTTTCATCAAGATTGGGTGAAAAAGGGTGTGCTGAGATTTCAGGCAACTCGTAGTTTTTTGGAAGCTTGGCAGGCCCTTTCCATGAAAGTGATTCTCGCCAGTCTCTGCTTAGGGCTACATCAACAGCAAACAAACCATAGAGATAGAACTTGAAACTGCTTTATTGTGTCAAGTTTCAAAGAGCTAGCACAAACCGTATTTGATTTAGAGTTCCAAATACATGTATCCCTATAGGAGAAAACAGAGTGAAACCTCAAAATGAAATCGGTTACTGCCAACGAACGGTTTAACCTAGAAGAATGAAATTTGGCGAGCCAAGTGGGATTGGTGTACTGATCATTACCTGAAAGTTTCATCAAGATTGGGTGAAAAAGTGTGTGCTGAGATTTCGGGCAACTCGTAGTTTTTTGGAAGCTTGGCAGGCCCTTTCCATGAAAGTGATTCTCGCCAGTCTCTGCTTAGGGCTACATCAACAGCAAAAAAACCATAGAGATAGAACTTGAAACTGCTTTATTGTGTCAAGTTTCAAAGAGCTAGCACAAACCGTATTTGATTTATAGTTCCAAATACATGTATCCCTATCGGAGAAAACAGAGTGAAACCTCAAAATGAAATCGGTTACTGCCAACGAACGGTTTAACCTAGAAGAACGAAATTTGGCGAGCCAAGTGGGATTGGTGTACTGATCATTACCAGAAAGTTTCATCAAGATTGGGTGAAAAAGGGTGTGCTGAGATTTCAGGCAACTCGTAGTTTTTGGGAAGCTTGGCATGCCCTTTCCATGAAAGTGATTCTCGCCAGTCTCTGCTTAGGGCTACATCAACAGCAAACAAACCATAGAGATAGAACTTGAAACTGCTTTATTGTGTCAAGTTTCAAAGAGCTAGCACAAACCGTGTTTGATTTAGAGTTCCAAATACATGTATCCCTATAGGAGAAAACAGAGTGAAACCTCAAAATGAAACCGGTTACTGCCAACGAATGGTTTAACCTAGAAGAACGAAATTTGGCGAGCCAAGTGGGATTGGTGTACTGATCATTACCTGAAAGTTTCATCAAGATTGGGTGAAAAAGTGTGTGCTGAGATTTCAGGCAACTCGTAGTTTTTTGGAAGCTTGGCAGGCCCTTTAATGAAAGTGATTCTCGCCAGTCTCTGCTTAGGGCTACATCAACAGCAAACAAACTATAGAGATAGAACTTGAAACTGCTTTATTGTGTCAAGTTTCAAAGAGCTAGCACAAACCGTGTTTGATTTAGAGTTCCAAATACATGTATCCCTATAGGAGAAAACAGAGTGAAACCTCAAAATGAAACCGGTTACTGCCAACGAACGGTTTAACCTAGAAGAACGAAATTTGGGGAACCAAGTGGGATTGGTGTACTGATCATTACCTGAAAGTTTCATCAAGATTGGGTGAAAAAGGGTGTGCTGAGATTTCGGGCAACTCGTAGTTTTTTGGAAGCTTGGCAGGCCCTTTCCATGAAAGTGATTCTCGCCAGTCTCTGCTTAGGGCTACATCAACAGCAAAAAAACCATAGAGATAGAACTTGAAACTGCTTTATTGTGTCAAGTTTCAAAGAGCTAGCACAAACCGTGTTTGATTTAGATTTCCAAATACATGTATCCCTATAGGAGAAAACAGAGTGAAACCTCAAAATGAAACCGGTTACTGCCAACGAACGGTTTAACCTAGAAGAACGAAATTTGGCGAGCCAAGTGGGATTGGTATACTGATCATTACCTGAAAGTTTCATCAAGATTGGGTGAAAAAGTGTGTGCTGAGATTTCGGGGAACTCGTAGTTTTTTTGGAAGCTTGGCAGGCCCTTTCCATGAAAGTGATTCTCGCCAGTCTCTGCTTAGGACTACATCAACAGCAAACAAACCATAGAGATAGAACTTGAAACTGCTTTATTGTGTCAAGTTTCAAAGAGCTAGCACAAACCGTATTTGATTTAGAGTTCCAAATACATGTATCCCTATAGGAGAAAACAGAGTGAAACCTCAAAATGAAATCGGTTACTGCCAACGAACGGTTTAACCTAGAAGAATGAAATTTGGCGAGCCAAGTGGGATTGGTGTACTGATCATTACCTGAAAGTTTCATCAAGATTGGGTGAAAAAGGGTGTGTTGAGATTTCGGGCAACTCGTAGTTTTTTGGAAGCTTGGCAGGCCCTTTCCATGAAAGTGATTCTCGCCAGTTCCTGCTTAGGGCGACATCAACAGCAAACAAACCATAGAGATAGAACTTGAAACTGCTTTATTGTGTCAAGTTTCAAAGAGCTAGCACAAACCGTGTTTGATTTAGAGTTCCAAATACATGTATCCCTATAGGAGAAAACAGAGTTAAACCTCAAAATGAAACCGGTTGCTGCCAACGAACGGTTTAACCTAGAAGAACAAAATTTGGCGAGCCAAGTGGGATTGGTGTACTGATCATTACCTGAAAGTTTCATCAAGATTGGGTGAAAAAGGGTGTGCTGAGATTTTGGGCAACTCGTAGTTTTTTGGAAGCTTGGCAGGCCCTTTCCATGAAAGTGATTCTCGCCAGTCTCTGCTTAGGGCGACATCAACAGCAAACAAACCATAGAGATAGAACTTGAAACTGCTTTATTGTGTCAAGTTTCAAAGAGCTAGCACAAACCGTGTTTGATTTAGAGTTCCAAATACATGTATTTCTATAGGAGAAAACAGAGTGAAACCTCAAAATGAAACCGGTTACTGCCAACGAACGGTTTAACCTAGAAGAACGAAATTTGGTTAGCCAAGTGGGATTGGTGTACTGATCATTACCTGAAAGTTTCATCAAGATTGGGTGAAAAAGTGTGTGCTGAGATTTCGGGAAACTCGTAGTTTTTGGGAAGCTTGGCATGCCCTTTCCATGAAAGTGATTCTCGCCAGTCTCTGCTTAGGGCTACATCAACAGCAAACAAACCATAGAGATAGAACTTGAAACTGCTTTATTGTGTCAAGTTTCAAAGAGCTAGCACAAACCGTGTTTGATTTAGAGTTCCAAATACATGTATCCCTATAGGAGAAAACAGAGTGAAACCTCAAAATGAAACCGGTTACTGCCAACGAACGGTTTAACCTAGAAGAACGAAATTTGGCAAGCCAAGTGGGATTGGTGTACTGATCATTACCTGAAAGTTTCATCAAGATTGGGTGAAAAAGTGTGTGCAGAGATTTCAGGCAACTCGTAGTTTTTTGGAAGCTTGGCAGGCCCTTTCCATGAAAGTGATTCTCGCCAGTCTCTGCTTAGGGCTACATCAACAGCAAACAAACCATAGAGATAGAACTTGAAACTGCTTTATTGTGTCAAGTTTCAAAGAGCTAGCACAAACCGTGTTTGATTTAGAGTTCCAAATACATGTATCCCTATAGGAGAAAACAGAGTGAAACCTCAAAATGAAACCGGTTACTCCCAACGAACGGTTTAACCTAGAAGAACGAAATTTGGCGAGCCAAGTGGGATTGGTGTACTGATCATTACCTGAAAGTTTCATCAAGATTGGGTGAAAAAGGGTGTGCTGAGATTTCAGGCAACTCGTAGTTTTTTGGAAGCTTGGCAGGCCCTTTCCATGAAAGTGATTCTCGCCAGTCTCTGCTTAGGGCTACATCAACAGCAAACAAACCATAGAGATAGAACTTGAAACTGCTTTATTGTGTCAAGTTTCAAAGAGCTAGCACAAACCGTATTTGATTTAGAGTTCCAAATACATGTATCCC